>NC_077229.1:445751149-446051149 GCF_027887165.1 Monodelphis domestica
TAAGACAGGGTTAATAATAATTGCCCTATCCACTTCCAAGTCTTATTTTAAAGATCAAATAAAATAATGTATGAGAAAACTCTTTGTGACTGTCAAGGATTATGCAAATGTAAGTTATTAAGATCATCCTCATCATTTTGTATTGATATGATAAAGTGATAAACTGCACATTTCTGAATTTGAGTGTAATTCAAATAGGGAACAATTATTTATGGATAGGGTTTAAGAAGGGAGAACTTTTATGGAAGGAGAGATATTCATGTTTCAAGAGACCTCAAGAGATCATCTGACCCATTTTCCCTACTTTTGGAGACAGAAAATCTTGGAAAGTGAATCTTGAGAAAGGTCTTGAAGAAATGATGTGATTTAAATTGATTAAAAAGAAAGGGGAGAGGGCATTTCAGATAGGATGACAGAATGAGCAAAGGTTTGTTTAGAGAAATGTTAAGAATCTTTTTGGACAGCTGCAAGACTAAGTCCAACTCTGAGCACTGGGAAATAGTCATCATTAAGTTTGAATAGGTTTGAGGGAATTGAGAGAGAAAAATATTAAATTTGGCAGGCGGAAGAGTTTGGACTTGATACAATAAACAATAGGGAGATCTTATAGATTCTTTAGGTTGTATGACATGGTGATTTAAGAAGATAATCTGATAGTGGTAGATAGCATATGTGTTGGCAATTAGGTGCTCCAATAGATAAGTGCTGGTCCTGGAGTCAGGAAGATTCATCTTTGTGAGTTCAAATCCAGCCTTAGCCACTTACTAACAGTGTGACTTTGAACAAATCATTTAACCCTATTTACTTCAGTTCCTCAACAAAAATAAGATATGGAAATGACAAGCCACTGTAGAAAACCTGAAATGAGGTCACAAAGAATTGGACACTAATGAAAAATCTGAACAACAAATTAAAGATATATATAAAAGAAAGGCAAAAAAAAGAACTAAATTCGGGGAAATTAATTGGGAAATTAGTGATATAGGCATGATGTCCAGGACAAAGGTAGTAGTAGTAGGAAAGGGAAAGAAAGAAATAAATCCTCAAAAAAATATTGCAAAGGGAAAATCCATGGGTTTTGATGAAAGATTAGAAAAGGAGAAAAAAAAGAGTCAAAGCTATCAAGTTTTGGTGGTGATGAGATCATCAAAAATAACAGGACTTTCAAATATTCTTGATTATAAGATTAGAGCTGAAAGGAAGTTTTGACTCTCAAATACAAGATTCAAGAGAATCATGAAAAGGTAAATAGGAAAGAGAAATCAAAAAGCATTCAATAAGATTAAACTATATATAGCCCTACATGGGGAAATGATTCTTGTAACACCAAAGAATTGTGTTATTAGTAGGGTAATTAGAAGGAATATACATAGACAGAGGTGAAATGAGATGATATAAAAGATAAAATAAAATTAAGGCATGAGAAAGAGTAATGCAATGGGAGGAGGGGGGAGGAACAATAAAATGGGATGAATTATTGCACATAAAAAGGCTTGAAAGAGCTCACAACTGGAGAGAAAGAAGGGGGAGGTGGGGAGGAGAACATGTGAGTCTTACATTCATCAGTATTGTCTCCATGAGGGAAGAATACAATCAATTGGGCATAGAATGCTATACCCTTACTTTACATGAAAGTACTGGAGAAGGAGGGTGAGGTTGACAGAAAAGAGACCAAACTGGGGGAGGTGGAGATCAGAAACTAAATAGGGAAGTAATGGATAGAAAGTAATACACAGCAATTATTATAGTGCAAACTTTTTTTACAAGTCTCTCCATACAAAGGCCTCATTTCTCAAATACACAGAGAAATGAGTTAAATACATAAGAATAAAAGTTATTCCCCAGGTGGTAAATGGCCAAATGATATGAAAAACCAGTTCTCAAGCAAAGTAAATAAAGCTCTTTACAGTCATGCAAAAAAAAATGCTCTAAATTACTATTAATTAGAGACATGCAAATTAAAACAACTCTGAAGTACCACCCCACACTTATCAGATTGACTATTATGACAGAAAAGGAAAATGACAAAACTTGGAGGGGATGTAGGAAATTTGGGACATGAATGGATTATTGAAGTTGTTATGAACTGATTCAGGCATTTAAGAAAGCAATTTGGGCCAGTGCCTGAGGGCTATAAAACTGTACGTACCTTTATACCATTACCAGGTTTGTATCCAAAAATATTAAAGACCCATATGTACAAAAATAATTAAAGCAGCCCTTTTACAGGGAGCAAAGATTTGGAAAATGAGGGGATACCCATCAAATGGGGCATGGCTAAGTTACAGTATATGACTGTAATGAAATGCTATTATGCTTTAAGAAATGAGAAACAGGAAGAGCTCAGAAAAACCTACAAAGACTTACATGAACTGAAGCAGAATGCAATAAGCAGAACCAGGAAAACATTATGAAATGACAGGAATACTTTATAATAAATAACTGTGAATAAGAGCTATTTTCAGAAGTACAATGATCCAGAATTATCCCAAAAGACTCACTATAAAAAATGCTATCTACTTCCAGAGAAAAAGAACTGTGTCTGCATCCCAGACCAATGCAAACTTTTTTCACTTAAAAAAATACTTTTTTTCTGAGTTTCCTTCCACAAAAGGATTACAAGGAGAAAATGTTTTATGTGATTGCCCATGTAAAATCTATATATGCTTATCATTTCAAAGGGAGTTGGGGAGATGGGGGAGGGAAGGAGAGAATTCAAGACTCAATATTCTTTGAAAATTTTTGAAAACTCTATATATAATTGGGGGTAAATAAAATAAATATTGATTGTTTCAAGTAATTTGCACACTTAATCAGCTTGTATACACCTCCTTAATGAAGTCTTCCTTGATTACTGCAGCTGAAAGTGAGCTGTCCCTCTACATATTTCTTATAACACTTAATATAAACCACTCCCTTGGGTTTATTCCATTCTACATAGTAACAGACTTGGTGTTCTATCTTTCCCCACTAAATTATAAGCTATTTGAGGAAAAGAACTATCACTTTTTTATCGTTTTATTTACAATGTTTGAATATATTTATATGATATATATGTCTTGGATTTAATTGAAATGAATTAGTTCTTTTTTTCTTAAACCCTTACTTTCCACGGTAGAATCAATATTGTATATTGGTTCCAAGACAGAAGACAGTAAGTGTTAGGCAATGGGGGTTAAATGACTTGCCCAGGGCCACACAGATAGAAAGTGTCTGAGGCCAGATTTGAACCTAAAATCTCCTGTCTCTAGACCTGGCTCTCAATCTACTGAACCACCCAGGTGCCCTCTGACACAGCTCTTATAGTCCATGCCTTGTCACCTTTCCATGCCCCTCTACTACCTTACCATATAGCATTAAATATGGCAAATATTTAAATATATTTATTAAATGAATCAATGAAGGATTTCATGGCATTTCAGATGGAGAGTGAGTTGTAACTGGAGATTAATGGAACCCTCCCTTTCCCAAATCTCCCTTCAGACAGTCACCCTGTCCCTTAGCCCAGATGCTTCCTTAATAGTATATACCCTATCCCTCATGGATCACTGTGTATCAAGGCTTTGGGAAATTTCTGCTGCCCTGCCCCAGGACAGTTTGGAGAGCCCTTATTTGTTTCTGAATATGCCCTCCATGATTTCTTGGTGGCCAGGAAGTTATTGCCCCTCACTCCCAGAGAATGAGTCTAAAACACTTGGGAAGGGTTGGCTCATTTAGTGGGATTTACACATCCACAGCTGTTGGCCTGCCTTGAATTTGGGGGAATGTTGCTGGGGATTAGTAAAGGATATATTGAGATCAACGCCCACTCCCTCATCTTGAGCAAATCCAGATTTGGCTGCCTCTCTTCCTTGTGTGAGAAAGCTTGGGCTAAGTTCTATAATGCTGTTGGCTTGGTTTCTCATGAAGAAATGAAATGTTCTCTGGAATTTCCATTAAAGTTCAATTTTATTTGCCTCTTCCACACCCCCTTCTTACCCTTTTCTATGTTTCACTAGTTAGGAGAACTTTTCCATAGGGAAGAAATTGGGGAAAGAAACTTGCATAGTGCCCAACACAATAGTAGACACTATAAGCATTCGTTTAAGTGAGTGTAGTGCAGAAACTACCATATAAAGGTTTAGAGCTTCCCAGTTTAGCTCTGAAAGAGGCCTTAGAAGACATCTAATCCAATTCCTTCATTTTGTGGCTGAGGAAACTGAGATTCAGGATAAGAAAATAACTCCTCCAATTGACCTTTTTATATTTTGAGAGCTTTTGTGAAATAAAAGGCCCTTAAGGGAATGATCCTACCTTCTGCCTTAGAATTAATACTAAGAATGGGTCCTAAGGGTAAAGAGCCATAAAGACTGGGAAATTGGGATTAAGTGATTTACCCAGGGTCACACAGCTAGGAATAGTCTGGGGCCAGATTTGAAACTAGGACCTCCTGTCTCCAGGTCTTACTCTCTATCCACTGAACCCCTCTATCTATCTATCTATCTATCTATCTATCTATCTATCTATATTTACCTACCTATCTATCCATCCATCTATCTATCATCTAACTACTAGCTGTCCCTCTAACAACTATTTATTGATGTGTGATATGCTCCATTGACACAAATAGGAACTGAAACTGGACACCAAAATCTGAATGGTATTCAATGAACATCTTTTCTAAATAAACTGAAATGCAAAAGTAGTCATTTAGCTATAATTAAAGGATCTGATCTGATGGTTTCAAATGGTACTGAATTATAATCTAAATCAGCGATGGTGAACCTTTTAGAGGCAGAGTGCCAGCCCTGCCCCCACCCCCCAGTCCAAATTCTGTGCTGCCCCCCACCATAGACTGAGAGCTGCATCCCACCTCCCTCCCACCTTGCCCCTTCAGCCCCACCTTACCCTAGACAGTGAAGGGAGGAAGTGCTCCCATTGGGCTACTGGGCAGAGGAGTGGGTGAAGTGAAGAATGTCCTTAGGTGCATGGAGATGGTAACATTCTGCCCTAAGTCTCTCTGGCTTTCTAATAATGAACTCTATTGGGTAACTGCAGGCATCCTCATAGGGAGGGCTCTGTGTGCCTTTTTTGGCATATATGCCATAGGTTCACCATCACTGACCTAGATGATATCACTGCCTTTCGTGTGATGGTATTCAATGGTATCTTACTCTTTGTCATTGCCTTTGGGGTTTTCTTGGCAAAAATACTGAAGTGATTTGCCTTCTTCTCCAACTCATTTCAAAGATAAGGAAACTGGGGACAAACAGGATTAAGTGATTTGCCCAAGGTCCCACAACTAATAAGTGTCTGAAGTTGAATTTGAACTCAGAAAGATGAGTCTTTCTGACTTCTCTAGATGTGCTGAGCCACCTAGCTACCCTTTCCTGTTCACCCTCTCTATTTAAGTCAAAGAAGCCTGATAGCTATTGCTCTCTACTCAAGACAGCTCTCTCATCTGGCTCCTTTGGCACACCTTTTCCCTCCTGCTTAGGGAATACCCTCCCACCCACATCTGCCTCAGAGGATGGCTAACTCTCTTCAAAGTCCAGTTCAGGTGCTACTTCCTACACAGGATCTTTTCTTATTCTCTTCCTCTTCAAATTACATTATATATCCTTTGCACTTATTTGCTTCTGTGAAGTTTGAGTCTCTTGAGTGGAATATAAACTCTTTAGAATCAGGGACATGGTGTTGTTCTGAGTTGAACTGAACTAAATAAATCTGATGGCATCAATCAATATTCCAGAGTATTCCAAAGGAGCAGGACACTTGGAAACAGAAAATTAGACTATTTTGCCTCTAGGGAAGAGGATGTGTATTTGAAAATTCTATTAAGAAACCAGGTGCCACTGCCATCAGGTTGGTAGAAGGCAATTTTCTCTTTCTACCCAGTCATTTCTGAACACAAAGGAGTTAGCCTAAGGGATCCCAGGCCAGCATAACCAGCTGTCCCAGTCCCTTTTCCTTTGGCAATAATCCCCCCTTGTCCCCACCCCACCTCCCCCTTAGATGCAAATACCACAGAGAGTCAATTGTCTATAGTCATTTTTCTTCTTTCCTTGGCTCAGAATTTCCTCCAGCTACACTTTGGCTGAGATTTCCAGCGTCCCATTGGCTAAAGAGTGACACAGCCCCTTCCCTCATGCATCAGCCACGTGGAGCCCATGCCAGGAGGGATGGCAGGGGACAGAAGAGCAGAGAACTTTTCCACGGAGACACCAGCTGCTATGGCAACCCACCAGACTTTCCCTTGTCCAAACTGGACCCAAACCTAGCTAGAGGACTCCAGTGCCTTGAATTATTCATCAGTCCTGCTAAGAGTCAGCTCTTTGACAGGAGCAGATTTAAAAGTTCTTAAAATTCAAAAGTGAAGTTCCTGCTGTTCTCTAGAGGGCTGTAGCCTGAGGTTATCAAGTTACATTTTGCATAAAACAAAAAAAGTGGCCCCCTCTACTTCCACTGGGGTCTGAGTTCTCTCCTTAATCTCAGGGCAGACTGAGAACATTAGCCTTCCCAGATGCTCCCAGATGCTCTGAATGCAGCTGTGCTTTTGGTATTTGACTTAGCATACAGGGAGACACACAGTCTAGTTGGGTAATCGTTAGCAATTTCCTTGGTCATGCTGTTTATGAACTGATGGACACCACTATAATTCTATCCTTCAGAGCTTCTCTGACCCTCTCATTTTAAAGCACAAGGTCCAAGAGAGATAGATCACCAATTAGTTATGAAGGATGTAGGTCCAATGGTTAAAGGTGATGGAAAATAAAAATTCTTTGCAGCTGGCCAACCGTGAGCTTGCAAATAATCCACTAGGCAAATTCTAAATAAGCTTCAAGGTGTTCTGAGGCAACATCATGGTTTTCTTAGGTAAGCACACTAGCATAGAAGTTCCAGATCTATTTAATTATAAAAGTTGAGATAGATCTGAGAATAGCGGAACAAATTCAATTATCCCTCAGCCTTCACCAGGTACTTTTATTTTCACTTTCATTTCTTGGTAACCTTATTCTTTTTAAATAAATTAAATTTAATTCTATTTTCAGTTCTAGATTCTGTCCTTTTCCCAATGCCTACCCATTAAGAAAGCAAATATATATACATATATAGGTATATGTGTATATATATATATATATATATATATATGTAACCTGATACTTATAATAGGAATTAATTCCCCATTAGGCATATTCTGGGGGGAGGGGAGGGAAAGAAAAGAAAAAGAGATAAAAAATTATGCTTCAATCTGCACTCTGGGTGTATCAGTTCTCTGTCTGGAGGTGGATGGAATTCTTCATCCTCAGGAGTCCTTTGGAATCCTGATGGGTCATCTGGTTAATCAGAGTTAGTAAGTCTTTCACAGTTGATTATGTTTGCAATAAAACTATCACTATTTAGATTGCTCACCTGGTTTTTCTCTTTTCATTTTGTATCAATTCATCAGTTCAAGTCTTCCCAGGTCTTTCTGAAATCATCCTCTGCATCATTTCTTATAGCATAATGGCATTCCATCACATTCATATACCATAATTTGCTCAACCATTCTCCAACTAAGGGCATCTTCTCAGTTTCTTTGTCGCCATAAAAAAAACAACAACTATTATGAGTATTTTTGTGTATATAAGTCATTTTCCTTTTTCTTTTATTTCTTTAGTAGCAATATTGGTGGGTCAAAGGAATGCAGTTTAATGGTTTTGGAGGCATAGTTCCAAATTGCTTTCCAGAATGACAGTAACTGATAAATTTTATATTATCATAACTGTGGCTCCATGGAATTTGAATTCTTCCTTTCTGCCTACTTTCAGTATTTTCTCTTTCATCTGGCAGTTCTAGACTTTGACTATAATATGCCCAGGAATTTTCATTTGGAGATTTTTTTCAGGAAGTGACTAGTGAATTCTTTTGATTTCTACTTTGCCTTCTAGATCTAAAATAACTCAGCAATGCTCCTTAATAATATTTTTAAATATTGTGTGTGTAGACTCTTTTTTAAAGTTTATGGCTCTCAGATAGTTGAATAATTCTTATTTCTTCTAAATTTATTTCATGGGTCAGTTTTTCCCCCCTATAAGGTATTTCACATTTTCTTTTCTTTCTTTTTTTTTTCAAATTTTTAAACTTTGAGTCATCACCTCCTGAAGCCACACAGAATCATTAGCTTCCATTTGGCCAATTCTTTTTAATGAGTCATTTTCTTTGGTGAGTTTATACTTTTTTAACATTTGGCCAAATTTTTTAAGAATTTATTTTATCAAATAATAAACAGTATATATCTAAAACCATCAGCTAATATCATCTGCAATGGGGATAAACTAGATGCATTCCCAATAACATCAGGAGTGAAACAAGGATGCCCATTATCACCTCTACTATTTGACATTGTACTAGAAACACTAGCAGTACAATTAGAGAAGAAAAAGAAATTGAAGGCATCAAAATAGGCAAGGAGGAGACCAAGTTATCACTCTTTGCAGATGACATGATGGTCTACTTAAAGAATCCTAGAGATTCAACCAAAAAGCTAATTGAAATAATCAACAACTTTAGCAAAGTTGCAGGATACAAAATAAACCCGCATAAGTCATCAGCATTTCTATACATCTCCAACACAGCTCAGCAGCAAACACTAGAAAGAGAAATCCCATTCAAAATCACCTTAGACAAAATAAAATACCTAGGAATCTATCTCCCGAGACAAACACAGGAACTATATGAACACAACTACAAAACACTCTCCACACAACTAAAACTAGACTTGAGCAACTGGAAAAACATTAACTGCTCATGGATAGGACGAGCCAATATAATAAAAATGAACACCCTACCCAAACTTATTTATCTATTTAGTGCCATACCCATTGAACTCCCAAAAATTTTCTTTACTGATTTAGAAAAAACCATAACAAAGTTCATTTGGAATAACAAAGGATCAAGGATATCCAGGGAAATAATGAAAAAAAAACACAAATGTGGGAAATTATTGTCAAAAAAAATCTCAAACTATATTACAAAGCAGCAGTCATCAAAACAATTTGGTACTGGCTAAGAGACAGAAAGGAGGATCAGTGGAATAGACTGGGGGCAAACGACCTCAGCAAGACAGTATATGATAAACCCAAAGATCCCAGCTTCTGGGACAAAAATCCAGTATTCGATAAAAACTGCTGGGAAAACTGGAAGACAGTGTGGGAGAGATTAGGAATTGATCAACACCTCACAACCTACACCAAGATAAATTCAAAATGGGTGAATGACTTAAACATAAAGAAGGAAACCATAAGTAAATTGGGTAAACACAGAATAGTATACATGTCAGACCTTTGGGAGGGGAAAGAGTTTAAGACCAAGCAAGACATAGAAAGAATCACAAAATATAAAATAAATAATTTTGTCTACATCAAATTAAAAAGCTTTTGTACAAACAAAACCAATGTAACTAAAATCAGAAGGGAAACAACAAATTGGGGAAAAAATCTTCATAGAAACCTCTGACAAAGGTTTAATTACTCAAATTTATAAAGAGCTAAATCAATTGTACAAAAAATCAAGCCATTCTCCAATTGATAAATGGGCAAGGGACATGAACAGGCAGTTCTCAGATAAAGAAATCAAAACTATTAATAAGCACATGAAAAAGTGCTCTACATCTCTTATAATCAGAGAGATGCAAATCAAAACAACTCTGAGGTATCACCTCACACCTAGCAGATTGGCTAACATAACAGCAAAGGAAAGTAATGAATGCTGGAGGGGATGTGGCAAATTAGGGACATTAATTCATTGCTGGTGGAGTTGTGAACTGATCCAACCATTCTGGAGGGCAATTTGGAACTATGCCCAAAGGGCGATAAAAGAATGTCTACCCTTTGATCCAGCAATAGCACTGCAGGGTCTGTACCCCAAAGAGATAATAAGGAAAAAGACTTGTACAAAAATATTCATAGCTGCGTTCTTTGTGGTGGCCAAAAACTGGAAAACGAGGGGATGCCCTTCAATTGGGGAATGGCTGAACAAATTGTGGTATATGTTGGTGATGGAATACTATTGTGCTAAAAGGAATAATAAAGTGGAGGAATTCCATGGAGCCTGGAACAACCTCCAGGAAGTGATGCAGAGCGAGAGGAGCAGAACCAGGAGAACATTGTACACAGAGACTAATACACTGTGGTATAATCGAACGTAATGGACTTCTCCATTAGTGGCAGTGTAATGTCCCTGAACAATCTGCAGGGATCTAGGAGAAAAAACACTATCCATAAGCAGAGGACAAACTGTGGGAGTAGAAACACCAAGGAAAAGCAACTGCCTGACTACAGTGGTTGAGGGGACATGACAGAGGAAAGACTCTAAACGAACACTCTAATGCAAATACTAACAACATGGCAATGGGTTCGAATCAAGAACACATGTGATACCCAGTGGAATCACGTGTCAGCTATGGGGGGTGGGGGGGAGGAAAAGAAAATTATTTTTGTCTTTAATGAATAATGCTTGGAAATGATAAAATAAAATATTATTTTTTTAAAAAAAGAGAGATGTCCTTCTAAAAAAAAAAGGATTCATTTTATCTTTGTACCTTTTTTACCAAGCTACTAAGTCTCTTTTCATAATTTTCTTATATATTTCTAACTTATCCCAATTTATTTTCTACTTCTCTTACTTCTTAAACTAAGATTTTTCTCTTTTGATCATTTCTTCCTTTAACTTGTCTAGGGATTCTTATTGGGCTGGTGTCCAATCTGTATTTTTATTTGAAGTTTTGCTTATAGATGTTTCAAATCATTCTTTTCTTCTGTGAGTCTTGAACTTCCTTGTCATTATTTTAGTTTTTTAATGGTCAGGTTTTAAAAATTATTTATTCGTTTTCTAACCAATTTCCTAACTTTGGACTTTATGTTACATTGGGCTCTGCTTCTTTAGTGGGGTGATGACTGTCTTGAGCTTTTGTCATTGATGCTCTTCTGGTGTTTTCATAGCTCATTCTCAGGACCTATACATTTTCATTACTTCCAAAGTGTTGTGATCTAAAAGAAGTCTATTCACTGCCCTCTTGGTTTACTCTTTAAATTCCTGACCCAGTTTGGGTCTGTTGGCTTCTTTGTGGTCAAATTTCCATAGCCTGCTGTTGGACTCAGTTGCAGTTAAGTTGCTGGGAGCTTCTGCAGGTTCTGAACAACTGAACTACTGGCTCCCGCTTTGGTTTAACTCTTCTGCCTGGTTTATTCCACTGTAGGTTTGCCTGGGGGATTAAAGGCTAGAAATGAGCCTCCACTTTGTTCTTGGACCTAATGCTACACAGACATATTTCTGGAATTTGTTCAGAAAGGACTGAGAGCTCTAAAGCCTTCAATTAGGATCACTTCTCTCTGCCCTATAGCCATCACCCAGAACTGGGAAATGGGTGACAGAGCTGCTATATGGCACCCATTCCCGTTCTCAGTGTAAGTACAGGGGATCTCTTTCTGCCAGGGATTCAGTCCCTTATTATCCCTGGGAGCTGTGCTGCAGCCTGCCACTACCACTGCTTTTGCTGACTACTTCCATGCTGCTATTGATGCCCTGTGCTCCTGACTAGCCTTCACCCCAGTACTCAGAGACCTCTCTTTCCAGAAACTGCCCTGGGCTGCAAAAATGATTCTTTGTGCCTTTTTTCCCTTGACTCCCTCTCCCCCCAAAATTTGGTTTGGCAAGTTCTCTGAGCAGTTACAGAAAGTGTACTGGGAAAGCCAGGTGAAAACTCTAGCTTTCACTCCACCATCTCTGATTCTGCCTGCTATTCTCAAAGTAAGAACTTTTTCTTGCCCTTTTTTGTATGCCCAGAGCTTACCACAGTGCATAGCAGGCACTTTATGAATATGCCCTCATTATTGACTATTTATTGATTCATCAGATATTTATTTAACATCCGTTATCAACCACACACTGTGCTTTGTGCTGAGAACATTTTGACCAAAAAAATGGTATAATCTCTGCCCTAAAGTATTATCTGCTCGGTATTCTTTTTTTTCTTGGGAATAAATGCTAGAACAAGCACAGAAGTGGTCTAATAACAAGAAGATATTGAAAAAAAAGGCAAGAATGTTCAAATGAGCACCAAGACACAGTGGCAGCAACAGAAGAAAGGGGAAAGAGGATCAGAAATTGGGTGTAGGATATCTCTAACCCAAGGAAGAGGGGAAGGGAAGGAAGGAAATAAACATCTATGAAGCATCTACTATAAGCTCATTTTACAAATTTATCAACATTTCATTCTATCCTCTGACAACCCAGTGAGGTTATTATTATGGCCACTTTTTAGATGAGGAAACTGGGGCAGACGAAATTTAAATGACTTTTGTTTAATTTAATAAATTTAAATTTAAATGTCACATAGCTAGTAAATTCTAGAATTCTCGTATTCTAGATTCGAGAAGCCAGGTTTTCTTGACTCTGGACATAAAGCTCTATTCACTGCACTACTCTACACATGTCTTTCTTAGAGGCAGTAGAGAATTACTCCACATCCACTTCCCCCTTTCTCCAGTACTCCTTTTGGTACCCAAGTTCAGGTGTTTTTGATAGACATCTGTAGATGTCTCAGTTTGAAGAATATGTCTCAAGGAATATAGTCAGTCTTTCTAGAGAGTATCTGCAGTACTCTCTCTATGGCTATTCATTTCAGAGTACGAGATATGGATTTAGGAGAGTTGGATTCATATTTTGACTATAATCACTTAATTCTCCAAATCTGATTTTTCTTTATATGGATTTAGTGCAGGCACTGGATAATAATAATAATAATAATAATAATAATAATAATAATAATACTCCTATTTTCTCTTTGCCTTGGCAGATTGGTGCACACAGAAAGGACAGCTGCTTGCTTAGCTCCCTGACATTCTGCGGGTAAATCTGAGGAGTTTGGGCAGCTGTGTATTGGTAAATGTTAAACAACTGGCTTTCTGAAAAAATGCACACATCTCAAAGTTTAATCCACATTCTTAACAAAATGTCCCCATCATTTTCTTAAGTCTATATAATCAACAAAACAATAAATTGAGCCCTGTTTCATAGCATTTGCTGACTTTTGAGGATTAAATGTTCACACAGAAACAATACTCTCTCAATCCGAATTAGAGCTTGTTCTAGTTACTGTAGCTCATGAGTCCTCACAGGTGGGTTTTCCCATTAATTGTCAGTTGACATCAATGCTCCAGCCTGACTTATTTAGCTCTTAGGAATGAATATTTATTAAGGTTGCATAGTCAAAACCAGTTGGTTTGAAATATCACATCAATATAAGGCACAATCTCCTACCAGCACATAAAAAGTCCTAGGGAGAGTGGACTTACGCTTACAGGTAATTCACAGTTCTCGATTAGATGGAAGTCCCGTTCTCCCTTTGTGGAATTCTCATAGTATTCCACTGAGGTACATATTACTTTCTGTTGGGTTTCTTATAGAGTCGATTTGAACTCAGCCTTTGAGTGATGGAAATGCTGCCATTGACCAGTGTTGGCGGGACACAACTAGGACATCAATAGCAAAACTTCCAAACTTTCAAAATTCACTAGATCTTCCTCTCATTAATGGAGAAGAAGGCAGAAGAGATGGATATTCTCTCTTTGCATTCGAGCAATTTCCTACTCTCTTACTAGGCTAAAGCTATGCCCACTGGCTGGAATTCTAGATTCTGAAATGGCTATTTTATTCAAGTACTAAAAGATCTGATCAAGTCTCTGTAGGCAATCCCAATACACTTCCTACATACCATCATTTCATTTGATCAATGACTTTCCTTCCTTCCAAACTAAGGACTTGAGGCATTGGTTCTCTAAAGGTTTTCTTATCTGATAAAGGTATCAGGACTATAGCATCTTGTTCATCACATTAATTGGGATAGGGTGATTGATACAAACAAGAAGTCCCCTACCTTTACATGTAAAATGGGGGATAATGATCATAAGTTGTGGTGAGAATTTGAGGTACTATAGAAATATGATATATTATGATAGAAGAGGGACTGAGGAAGTCCCACCCCACTACTCTGCCTTTTCCCCTCATCCCCACAAATAGTAGCCAGCCATTCAACAGTCTCTAAAATTCTGTCTGGGTTCAAGCAATGTTCTTTTTTAAAATCAAGTGCCTCTGCAAAGGATAACACTAATTCTTGAACTTCATTGTGAATGAGTGGATCAGCTCCTTCCTAGTGACAGCCAACTGGAAGCAGGTCTCAGTAAGAGGTACACAGTTCTGATTAGAAGTGCAAAAGAAGAGAAACATTGTCAGGGTCAAGAAAGACACAGATTCGGGAAGGGTTCCCAAGAGTCAAAGGACAAACAACTGAAGAGGGCACTTGAAATTGGCAGCTATGACTAATCACATCTGTACTGGTTGTTTAGACATGGATTCCTCCAAGTCTGTAACCCAACAGTAACTGCCCAAGGATGTCAGGTAGACTGATAAGGCAGCCAGGAAACTCTCATTAGGTGGGTTTGAAATAGAATGTGTCAATAGCTGAGAGGATCTGAGAGTAGGTCCCACTACCCATAGCCATGGTAGCTCTAGAGCCTTCCTGGGTCTGTGAGCAAGGGTGGTGCTCTGGATCTTCACACCTACAAGATCAAGAATGGGGCTGGCTGGAACATACAGAGCAGGTACCCAACACATACTCTTTCACAGAATGGTTTATCTGCTGGCCTTGACAATGGAACAGAAAACCAAGAAAGAATTCCTATGATTAAAGTCAGCTCCATCCTCAGGGCCAAGTTTTATAATGTGCTGGGCCATTTTGAAGGAACAGGAAGTCAGGGAAATTAAATACTGATTTTTGTTCAACAATTTTTGAATCATTCAGTGATTGATTACCTAATGCTTCAATGATCCAGGCTCTTCTAGGTTCTTCACTGGGTTGCCTCCCGCGTTGAGCCCTGCTGTTGCCTCTACGGGGTCTCTCCAGGACACCTCTGAAGCATGTAAAAGTTGTGAAAAGAAATCATGAACTCCTGTGAGGAGGCTGCAGATGAATTCTGAAAAAGCTGGAGGAAGAAAAAGCCAGGGAGCTGAGCCCAGTACAGGCAAGAGTGGATGGCCTGAGGCAATTCCCCTCAGCTGCATCTTGGCTGATGCCAGTGTAGGGGGAGGCATTCCCCTTCAACTGAGTCTACAGAAAAGATTCTTGGTCTCGTGGAACTCCGAGAAGAAACAAAAAAAGTCTCAGCTGTGTTCCAAAGATCCCATGCTGAGTGAGACTCAGTATCACCCAGGAACTGGATTTACAACATCCATGTGAGGAGTGAGTCTTCAACAAACCTTTACTGTTCCCCAGATTACAGAAACTCAGAATTTTGGAGTTGGGAAGTTGCTCACTGGCCACCCAGTCCAACCCCTTCCAAAAAGGTGATGTGCACTAACACATTAGGCAAGTAGTCATCAGGTCTATGCTAAAAGATCCCCAATGACAGGGTAACCAGTACCCTTTGGGGCAGTCCATTTTATTTTGAGGCAGTTCACATTGTTTTTATTTTCTCTGACATCGAATCTAAATTTGTGTTTTAATCATATGGAAATAAGCTCAGAGAGGTGGATGGATTCATCCACTATTCATTCCTTTTCTCTCTTACACTTTTAAGTTGATAAACTAACACAGGGAGGAGAGGGAAGTAAACTGGCATCTTTCATCCTTAGAGGAATGGGAGAGGATAGTTTGCTAACTGGGTAGTATGTCTGATCTTCAATGTGACCCTGCTATTATTTACCATACATTCTCTAAAGCTCTCAACGAATACATTTCAAAATTCTCCAAATCATAGCAGCCATGTATGTATATTTTTGTTGTTGTTGGGTCATTTTTCAGTCCTGTCTGACTCTTTGTGACCCCACTTGAGGTTGTCTTGAAAAGCTACTAGAGTAGTTTACCATTTCTTTCTCCAGCTCATTTTACAGATGAGGAAACTGAGGCAAACAAGACTAAATTACTTGCCTATGGTCACACAGCTAGTGCTTGGGGCCAGATTCTAACTCAGGAAGACAAGTCTCTGTGACTCCAAACTCAGCACTCTAATCCACTGTGCACCATTTGTATAGCCCTTTACATATGCTATATCATCAAAACATTTTAAGATGAATATTAAAAATTGTTTTTACATGTAGTTGGAGTAAAAAAAATTACACGTGCTAGCTCATTTGATTCTCATCATAGCGACTATCATTATGCCCATTCCTGGATAAAGAAACTGAGAAATATAAACTGATTTGCCCAGAGCCACATAGGGTCTGGGACCAGAATGGAACCTGTCTTTCTGACTACAAACCTAGTATGCGATCTATTTTGCCTGATCTATCTCAGATAATCCATTCAGATTTCATTCCCTGAGTGGGCAGACCAAGAGGACTATTTTACCCTCCCAACTGAAACTATGCCATCGTTCTTTTTCCCATGATGGTATGACCTTCTAGACAGAAATGCAGAGAAACCACAGTGTCAGGGCTGCCTATATACTCTTCTCCAGTCTCTTTCACTCTGGTACAAGCGGAGCATCTAGGCAGGCCCTAAATCATCCCTGACATCGGCTTTCTCTCTGCCAGCGCAGCTCCTGTGTAAACCAGCTCACACACAGACAGGCCTTGTTGGGACCAGGCTCACCATATAAATTCTTTGGTAGAACAGTGGGATCACTGACCTCCGCTGGGCCACGGATTTCTTTAAAACCCACAGCACCTCCACACCTTCAGGAGGAGCAGGGTTTGCTGGAGCTCAGCTTCCTGAGCCTGTGATGCTAGGAAAAGGCCAAGGGAGGAGAGGGATAGGAGGCGAAGATGCAAGTACACTGATAGCTTAGGATGAGATCATGGAAATTGATGATGTATGGCCAGGGGAGTCACTCACCACCAAAAGAGTGATTTAGAGGCTAATAGATAACTGGGGGCTTGACGAGAGGATAACGGTAAGTTCTATAATCACTTGATTTCCGAGTCATCGGAGACAATGGATGATAATGTCATAATCTATATGCTGTACATAATTTTAATGTGCCTTTTAACATGCCATCTTTTACTTTAAGTTGCAGCTTTCTCCTGATTTTAATATCCAGAGGAAGCTAATTAGCCACCCCTTTGCTGCATTCTGCCCCCACCACTTATTTCTTTTGTAGTGGTGTGACCCCTTACCAGACTGCAAAGTATATAACAGTCCAACGGTCTTTAGGCTCAGAATCTGAGTCCATGTTAGCTAATAATGTAGTACCAATGCCCAATTGCTGTGACTGGGTTACCTTTTAAAGGGATGCCAAGCATAGCAAAAGGAGCACCAAGAGCATATTCATTGGCAAAGAAACACTTGCTGCCACAAGGGCCCTAGACATAATTCTTTTTTCTATAATTTATTTATGTATTTATTTTTACCAATTCCATGTAATAAAAAATTTCCACACAAGTTTTCTGAAGTTACATGATTCAAATCGTCTCCCTTCCTCCCTTCTCTTCCCCCTCCTGGAGCTGACAAGCAATTCTATCTGGGTTATTCATGCACTGTCACCTAGGCATGATTCTTGAGTAGGCAAAGCTAACCTGAGGCCATCCTACTTGGTCCTTGGGTACCATTCCTTCCTTCCTTGCTTCCTTCCTTGCTTCCTTCCTTGCTTCCTTCCTTTCTTTCTTTCTTTCTTTCTTTCTTTCTTTCTTTCTTTCTTTCTTTCTTTCTTTCTTTCTTTCTTTCTTTCTTTCTTTCTTTCTTCCTTCCTTCCTTCCTTCCTTCCTTCCTTCCTTCCTTCCTTCCTTCCTTCCTTTCTTTCTTTCTTTCTTTCTTTCTTTCTTTCTTTCTTTCTTTCTTTCTTTCTTTCTTTCTTTCTTTCTTCCTTCCTTTCTTTTTTCTTTTCTTTCTTCCTTCCTTCCTTTCTTTCCTTTTTTCTTTCTTTCTTTCTAAAACCCATATCTTCCTACTTAGAATCAGTATTGTGTATTGATTCTAAGGCAGAAGAGTGGCAAGGGTGAGGCAATGGGAGTTAAGTGACTTGGCCAGGGTCATACAGCTAGGAATTATATGAGAGTTCAGTTTTGAACCTAGGACCTCCTGACTCTATATCTGGCTTTCAATCCATTGAGCCACTCAGCTGCCCCCAACCACTCTTTCAGTTCTAGTCTCCCCTCCCCTTCTGTCTCTCTCCTTACCCACCCGGTCCCACAGTATATGGATACTAGAGCACTCCAGGCAACTGAAACTATTGACTACAAGGCTAGATGACTTGCCCAGTGAGTGGAATCATGATCTATACTGGGGGGGAGAGGGAGAAAGAAGAGGGCTCCCCTGGAATGGAATTGGAAGGCCTGGCATCTGGGCATCTAGAAGTAAAAGGCAGCGATGATGTGGCCTAATGTATGTGGCAGGATAGAGAGGGGAAGAGGCTTGGGGAGAGGCCAGTGACTGACCTTGGAGTGGGCTCCCAGACCCGAGCTACACCTAGAAAAGTGGGAGAAGTGGGAGGCCTTTCAAGGTCTGTTTACCTGAACAGAGTTAGCGTTTCCATCGTGTAAAATGTTCTGCTTTTGCACACTCCACATATTTGTTACAAGGGAATTTCTTAGGGTGGGAAAGAGGACGGCTAGGGGTTTGTAATGGATATACACCCCCAAAACCAAAAGGTAGAGACGGGGGCCTACATAGACCAGCTTTCTTACTATCTTGCTCAATTATACATATGTATATGTATGTACATGTGAGCATATTTGTGTCTATATAATATATAGTGTCTGTTTGTATATGATCCATGTATCACACATATATGCAAATATATAACATAATATACACAAAGATAAAACTTACATAGAACATAGAACACACACAAATATAAAGCATACAACACAGTGTACATAAATATAAAAAATAACATAATATACATAAATATAAATGTACATATAATATACTACTAAATATACACCTATGGTAGGCATAAATATAAAATGTACACCTATAACATAATATACATAAATATAAATTCCACAAATATAAATTAGAATGCACATAAATACAAACCATATATAAAATACGCAATATGGCTAAATAAAAATATACAAATATAATTGATAAATATTAAATACGCACATGATGTGTAATATATATAATTATAAAATATACATATCCACATAGATATAAACTCTATAGCATATAATACGCTTAAAGGCTAAAATATACATCAATATCAATAATAAAATACACCTAAGCTGCCTAAATGGAAAATGCACACAATATATAATATATATAAATATAAAATATCCATATATGATTTAGCAATGTAGTAAGAGAGCTGCTCTCCCTGCCTATATACATGGACTGTAAATCCACATACACACTTACATTTGCATGGATCTGCATATATACATACGCTTATTAGAAACAAACCATCAATGAAAGAAGTGGCAGCTGCAGGTCAGTCGTTAAAAGCTGAGTTCAAATCCAGCCTCGGACCCTTTCTAGCTGTATGACCCTGGGCAAGTCACTCTGCAGCTCAGGAGGCAGTTAGGGAGCTCAGAGGATAGAGTGCTGGGCTTGGAGTCAGGAAGACTTCAGTGTAGGTTCTGCGCCTCAGGGGCTACCGCCAAGGGAGCGATGGGGAGAGCGAGGTAGGACCCCAAATAAACTCCCACAACTCCCTACTTTTTCCTGGGGCCCAAACTGTTTACCTTCTATTCTGTTCGGGCTGAAATTTAGCAGGAGCTCTGCCAAGAGTGGTTAGCTAAGACCTCTCTGGAGGTCACGCTTGCTTTGCTCCTGAGCCAGTATATCCCACCACCGGACACCCTGCTCTATCCTGTCCCTGCAACCCATTGATACACTGTAGGCACCGTCCTGGAATAGCTCTTATATTTAATTATTCCATTAGCCATTCGTCTAAGTAATGTGAAATGTCACTGCAGAAGACTCAAACTGCAAAGTATCAATCTATCCCTGAACTGGTGCTAAAATCAAAAGCTTGTAACTGTTTTCTATCTGCTTTCATGATAAACTATTAGCAATTGGTTGTTTTGTTTTGTTTGCCCAGATCTATAATGTCATTGACATTAGGCACTCCCGGGAGTATATAATAAAAATGACAGTGAATAATCATCATCGTGATGCAAAATTTTGCATATTACTTTAAGGGAAAACACTTTGCACAGATTATCTCGTGTGTCTCTTTGCAACAACTCTGGGAAGGGGGGGCTATTTTTTTTATTTAAACCCTTACCTTCCGTCTTAGAGTCAATACTGTGTATTGGCTCCAAAGCAGAAGAGTGGTAAGGGCAAGGCAATGGGGGTCAAGTGACTTGCCCAGGGTCACACAGCTGGGAAGTGGCTGAGGTCAAATTTGAACCTAGGACCTCCCGTCTCTAGACATGGCTCTCAAATCCACTGAGCTACCCAGCTGCCCCCAGGAGGGGCTATTTTTTTTTTTTACAGATTTTTTTACAGATGAGGAGATGGAATGGGAGAGAGGCAAGCCCTAAGAGAGGATTTGGCCTCAGACCTCCCTCACTCCAGATCTATCCATCTCTTCACTGGAGGTTGTTCTGAAACTCACAGTCTTAGAGAGTTGCCTTTGGGGGGATTGAGGGTTGATATCATCAGCATTGTCATTATTATCACCATCACCAATATTTATAGAGTATTTATTAGGGGCTAAGCTTGTGCTGAGTTTCACAAATATCAGGTCATTCGATCCTCATCACCCTCTTACTATTACTATCCCCATTTTACACTTAAAGAAACCAAGGCAAAGAGCAGTTAAATAACCTGACTTAAGGTCACATCACCAGCCTATGTCAGAGGTGGGACTTGAACTCAGGTCTTCCTCACTCTGAAGCCTATCTCCAGACTCCTCCATGCTGCCTCTCAAATTGCAAGCAAGTACTTAATGGATTAGATTATGGTCCAGTGGGAGAACATGGTCTGGCTAGAAATTAAGAGATGGCATTCTAGTCCTGGTTCTGCCATTAGCATACTTTGTGACCTTGGGCAAGTCACTTAAGTTCTCTCTGACTTGGTTTCCTCATATATAAAAGAAAGGAGTTGGACTCAGCTTCCTCGCTAAGGTTATTTTCCACATGTAAATTTTCTGGATTATATTGCCTAAAATATGCTTTTATGGCTTTTAAATACAGTCACTCAAACTCCACTAACACAGTTCTACTTTGAAGGCATCCTAAGAAACCAACATCAATGAAGAGAGAAAGATGTTTCCCATCTAGAGTATTACTTATATTTGTACAAATGGCACCTCTCCTCCTGCTTGCAGAGTTGGCTTCCTTAAGGAGTTTGGACATTTTTCCTGAGAACTTCTTTGCCCAAACTAAGTCATTTTTCTTATTATGGAGAGAGAAGCTTTAGTCTCATCTTTGTTGAAATCATCACAAATTGCTAATTCATAGAGTCTGGACCAACAGCATTTCACTGGGTTTTTATAACATCATAAAAAGAAATGCTGCTTCATTTATGAATCAGAATGGCCATTAGTCACTAAGTTCTCATCAGTGACCTCCAGGGGGGATCGGTGTGAACCAATCCCGTAGCCTATGCAAATGAGCATCTTCTAATTGCTTCTCTGTGGGTTGTTCATTTCCCAGAAAAGTTATGGTTTCTCTCACCTTCACTGGCACCTAATCTTGCATTTACCTCCCATATCCTTGGACAACCCACATTCTTGTAGCCTGAGATCATTTCGAGTTAGCTTGGCCAAGCACAGGTGAAAACAAACTCGTTTCCTTGGAGAAAGTGTTGGATTTTGATTCAGAGGACATACGGTGCTGTTTACATTTATTTTGGATGGGTAAGTCGGTTTCCTTATCTGAAAGAGGAGAGGAGATCCTTAAAGTGCCTTCACTTTCTGCACATAAGTTCTTGTGATTGCTCTAATAAGTTTTTAGAGGGCAACTAGGTGGAGAAGGGGAGAGAACAGCCATAAGTCAGGAAGAACTGAGTTCAAATTTAGTCTTGGGTACTTCCAAGCTGTGTGACCCTAGGCAAGTCACTTAACACTGCTTGCCTTAATTTCTTCATTTGTAAAATGAACTGGAGAAGAAAATGGCAAACCTCTCTAGTATCTTTACCAAGAAAACCTTAAATGGGTTCACAAAGAGTCAGACATGACTGAAACAACTAAATATCTTTATCCAAAAGCCCAATTTTAGTTAAAAAAAATTTAAAAATAAATAAACAACTTAACAAGTCTGAATTTTTGTTTTATTAACCTAATGCAATTTCCTTTGAAATATATGTCATGGCGGGGGGGGGGGGGCAGCTAGGTTGCTCAGTGGACTGAGAGCTAGGCTCAGATATGGGAGGTCCTGTGTTCAAATCTGGCCTCAGGCACTTCCTAACTGTGTGACCCTGGCCAAGTCACTTAACCCCCCATTGCTTTGCCCTTGCCACTGCCTTGGAACCTATTGATTCCAAGACAGAAGGTAAGGGTTTTAAAAAAGAAATAGATGACACCTAAAAGGGAGGGCTCTTCTCTTTTTAACATATCACAGTCACTTCTCAATCCCCCCTTGTGACAACAGTACAATGAAGGAAAATAAATCTACACATGAGCATAAAAATAAATATCTTTTTGTACCCAGAGGCCACCACTGAGAGGCAGGAGAGAGGCTTTCCTGGTGGTTCTGTGAAATAAAGATCATTCACTGTACCAACCAGAGTTCTGAAGTTCTGATGTTCTTTCTTTCCATTGTCGGGGCCATAAATAAATCTTAAAGAAATTTACAGAAATCTCCGTCTAAAACCGCTCTGAAATCTTGAAAGTTTGAATAGTCTTTACTTTTTCCATCACAACATAATAAAAACCAAGGCTGAATTTAGGATTTTTTTTTTTACCTAATTTGGCTTCAGAATTACCTTACATAGAAAATAATAATGCAAGGATTTCGAATGGGAGAGGAGGGATCAAGATGGTCAAGGAAATGTCTCTGTGGGGTAATCAAATATGGCAGAGAAGAAAGAGACTGGATTGGAAGCCCGAAGACCTGACTCTGTTCCTTAGCAGTTGTGTAACTTTATTTGATCTCTCTGAGCCTCAGTTTCCTCCTCTGTAAAATTAGGGGATTGAAACAGATATCCTCTAAAGATGTCCTCCTGTCCTGAAATTTAGGATCCTATGATCAAACTGATGGTTTTGATTGGTGACCTACAGAACCTGGGCAAGGCATGCGTTGTGCCCTTGTCAAGATGGATTCCTTCCTAACTGGAAATTTTTTTACTTTGATTTAATGCAAAAAAAAAACAAAACTGTTTTGCTTTGGCTTACTACAAAATTAAAATCTATAGGGCATGAGACCAGAATTCTCTGACTTTAAAAATATGTGCATACATACACACAATACCTGTATAAATATGTCTATGTGTAAATATGTCATGCATTCCATAAGTGTGTAAAAATATATGTATTGCACTATAAATGTGTGTATATACATATATAAATATATACGGAAATTCTTTTTCCCGTCTTACAAAGGTAAATCACTTCCCCAGGATTGCAGTCAGTAAATCTCTTAGCTAAGATATGTGTGTGAATAATTATAATCTGACATATACATTTGTATGTATAAATATGTGCATATGTGTGATCCTGGGTAATTCACTTAAAACATTCTGTGCCTCAATTTCCTCCTGTGTAAAGTGGGGACAATAATAGCACTAGTCTCACAGAGTTGTGAAGATCAAATGATTTAATCAAAATAAAGTGCTTGGAAAAATTTTAAGTACTCCAGAAATATTAAATATTATTGTTGTTGTTATACTGTTTATATGTGTTTATGTATAGCGCACTGCCTGAAGTCAGGAAGATCTGAGTTTAAGTTTGACCTCAGATACTTACCAGCAGTGTGACCCTGGGCAAATCATTTAACCCTGTTGACCTCAGTTTCCTCATCTGTAAAATGAACAGGAGAAGGAAATGGCAAACCAGTCCAGTATTTTTGCCTAGAAAACCCCAAATGGGGTCACCAAAAGTTTGGCAAGAACTTGTAAAGTACTTTAAAATTTGCAAAATCCTTCAGGTACATTATATCACTTGAACTTCACAAAAACCCCAAGAAGGGGCAGCTAGGTGCTAGAGTAGATAGAGTGCTCAGGGCTGGAGTTGAGAGGAACTGGGTTCCAATGTGATCTCAATTGTGTGACCTTGGAAAAGTCACTTTACCATGTTTGCCTTTTGTCTTCAGTTATGAGTAAGACAGAAAGTAAGAATATTTTTTATATAGGGAATTAGTGTTACCTCTGTTTTACAAATGAGGAAAATGAGGCTGAGATTTGTACAGAATCACATAGCAAGTAAATGTCAGAGTATTTGAACCCAGGTCTTTCTTGACTCCAGGATCAGCATTCTATCCAAGGTACTGCAAATGAAACTACACGGAGATAAGCTGCATCATTACTCTTTTGTTTACCATGTGTTGCCAATGTTAAAGATGAATCCAGTCCCCACCCTATCCTGGTTTAGTGGGAAGGGCATGAGATTGAGAGAACTGAATTGGGTTCTCACCAGTGTAGTGTGCCTCAGTATCTGCCTGGCCTTGGGTAAGTGACCTAAACTCAACGGGCCTCAATGTCCTTCATCTGTAAAATGAAGGAGTGACCTCCAAGAGCCTTTCTAATTTTGACAATCTTCAATTCTAAGTTCCGAAAGGGAAAAAAAATAAAAATCAAACCAGTGTTGGCAGCCAGAGGAATACTCTGGGACTTTCCACTACTAAGACTTTGGCAGTCGCCCAAAGGGTATTAAAAGAGAACACAAGGATCCCAAGCTCATGGCCTTCATCACCTTCCCACCCTCCATGGGAGAAATGCCTCCTTTCTCCCAAGTTCTATTTTTAAAAGTTGCTAGAGGTTATTAGACCCATTTGGGGCTCCACACTATTTAAGAATCCTCCCTAATTATGTGTTTGCTTATTTTTTGGCTAGACCTATGGATTCTTTGGAGTAGAAACCTCCAGGTGTTTAACTCCCTTTACAAATGCAAATTTTGCTTCTGTAGTTCTGGTCCTCATTTACATCTTAAGGAGTAACCTGGAGCAGAAGAATAAAAGACTTGCCCAGGATCATTCAGATTACATGTATCAGTAGTAGAATTTGAACCCAAGCCTCAGTGATTCCAGCTCTCTTGACTCTAGGGCACTATACAACTCTTTCCTCTCATTCTATCATTTATTCAGGGCCCAGAGTTCCACTGAGTCCAAACCTTATATTTTAGAGATGATTTTTCTCATCTCTAAAATTGAGAAAGCAGCACAGCTAATAAGTATTTGAGGTAGGATTTGAACGTTTGTCTTTCTAACCCCAAAGCCATCATTCTCTTCACTGTTCTACTTAGCTGTCCCTAAATCAACAGCAACATGAAAATCTACAGTAACAAAAAGTATCAGAGTGTAGAGAGCTGAACAAGGAGGTCAGATTCATGAGGAAACAAGATGGCGTACGTCCCTTTCATCCCCATTGCCTTGTCTGCTACTGGAGTTGAACCTTTCATTAAGCCCATGGAGGATGAGCTTCTATCCTACTCTTGTCATTGACTGCAAAAAGCAGCTAGTTTGTCTACCTGACAAACTATAGCAGGTTGGGGACTTGTCCCAATACTGTTCCTCTCTGGGTCCCATCTGATAAAACAAGAACAAGATAACACTTCTTTCTCCTCTTCCTCCCACTACTACAACCACCATCACCACCTACTACCATCACCACCAACACTACTACTACCATTAACACTCCTATTACTACAACAATCAGTACCAGTAGTACTACTACCACTATTATTACTACTATTATCACTATTACTACCACCACCATTATCACTACTACTACTATTACCACTAACACTACTATTATCACTTCTATTGTTACTAATACAAATATTACTACTTTTACCACTACTGGTACTACTATTACTCTACTACTACTAATACCACTACTATTACTTCTACCATCCTCACTATCACTCTACTACTACCACCACTACTGCTATCACTACCAATATTACCACTACTACTACCATTACCAATACTATTACTAGTAATACCATTACTACTAATACTACTATTATTTTTACCATGATTACTATTTTACTACCATCACCACCACTATTACTAACACTATTATTACAACTACCAATAGCACTACTATTACTACTGCCATTACCACTTCTACTACTACTACTAATGATAATAGCTAGCAATTATATAGCACCTACTATGTGCCAGGCACTCTGCTAAGTACTTTACAAATACTCTTATTTGATCTTCACAATAATGCTGTGAAGTATTATTATCCTCATTTTATAGATGAGGAAACTGAGGCTTAGAGAGGTCAAATAACTTGCCCAGGGTCACAGAACTTGAAGTACCTGAAATGGGATTTAAAGTCATCTTCCTGGCTCTTAAGTTCAAAAAGGTGAGAATCCACTCATTCTTGTCAAGGATACATTGAAATATTAGCAAATTACTTCATCTGTAAAAGGATCTAAAACTGAAAAGGACTTGAGAAAATTATCTGGTCCAGGTCACCCAGTTTACAAATAGTAAAACTGAGGCCAATAGAGGAGAAATTACGTGGATAAGTAGTACAAATGAGCAGGGTCAGAATCTGGTTCCAGAGCCTCTGACCCTAAATTCCATGCTCTTCCTTCAGTGAAAGGCCACATAGGCACTGGAGTAAAGTTTTTTAATGGTTGTTTGTTTGTGAAGATTATTGGGTAAGAGAAAGGGTAAGAGAAGAGGAATAAGCATTCCATAGTGCCTACAATGGGGCAGGAACTGTGGTAAGCACTTTTTCTAAATATTATCTCATTTGATCCTCACAACAACTCAAGGATTTTGGTACTGTTTTGTAATTGAGGAACCTGAGGCAGGCAGAGATTATAAGTGATTTAGCCAAGAACACACAGCTAGGCAGTATCAGGAGCCATAACTTTCTGCTCCAGAGGAGCTGAGGAATAGCCCAGAAAGCCCTCCTCCCAGATCTCCAGATGGCCCAGTTCCTCTCCCTTTAAGCTCTGTATCTGTTTCTGCATCTCCATCCCAGAGCAGCGTCTCTGCTCAAATACTCCAAAGGTTAATTAACCCCAGGAAGGACTCCCTAACAGCCACACATCTTGTGCCAACAAACTATAAGGGGATGATGACCCAAGGTACCATTTCTCCTCCTCCCTCCTACTTTGTATGCAACTCCCAAGTTCTATATCACAACTCTACTCAAGCCAGCCTGCCCAGGGATGGGAAATGCCCATCATAGAACTATTCCCTACACTAGTATATTGTTGTTCAGTCATTTCAATAATTTTCTAATCTTTATAACCCCATTTGGGGTTTTCTTAGCAAAGATACTGGAGTGGTTCACCATTTCCTTCTTCCACTTATTTTATAGATGAAAGAATGGAGGCACACAAGGTTAAGTGACTTCCCCAGAGTCACACATAATTAGGAAGTGTCAGAGACTAGATTTGAACTCTCAAGGATGAGTCTTCTTGACTCCAGGTCCAACATTCTACCTACTATGTTACCTAGCTTGCCAGATCAGCCTAATGCTGATACTCTTATTATAAACCTGTTTGACCAACACTTCCCCAGTACATGGAAGAGTAAGTAATATTTGGACCTTCGATTTCAACAACCAAGATTCAATTCAGAAGGGAAGAATAAGCTTTTGTCTGCAGGGCTAAGTGTCTTCAATACTGAAACTTTTTTCTCTATGGATCTTAAAGAATTAAGAGATCTCTTTCTGTCTGCAATTGTTCTGGAGTAGAATTACTTAGCTGGGTGTATGGAGACTGGGAGGGAAAAGGATATTGGAGGAGGCATCTAAATCCTTTAGTCCATAGGTAAATGCTTATGAAGCACTCAATTGGCTGAGGGCTGGGTTCCCTCTGTTCTCTGGAAGATACTAAAGTCCGTGGTCCTGCTAGGAGTAAAGGACACTTGGGCATTTTGAGACCAGCTGAAGAAGACAATAGCCTACAAATACCAGTGCCTGTGAGAAGGGAAACAAACCAATAATGCTTCTGAATTCCCAGTGTTTGGTTTTATGCTCATCTATGTAGCTCTTCAGCTCCAGTTCTAGGTGGGAGAAGAAGACATCTTTATATCTAGTCGCTTTCTTGCTTGAAGCGAAATCCAGACATCCATCAATGCCCCAGCTATCAGTGTCAAGGCAGAACATCCCACAATTCTTGAAATAATGCAAGCATTTCTACAACTCAGGCTGAATACCCTGGAGAGTGTATTGGCTCTTACTGACTATCAAATAAATCACTTACTACTGTAATACCCTGGACAAGTCCCTTAACCTCACTGAAACTCAGTTTCTCATCTGTAAAATAGGAGGATTAGACTAATGGCCTCCAAGAACCCTTGCAGTCCTAAACCTCTACTTAGGGTATCAGGACATTTCTAACCAAAATTTGTACTAAGTCATGTTGCTCATGAAACCACATATAAAAATCTTTTTCCATGGTTATTTGTAAAAAAAAAAAAATTTTTTTTAAGTAGGATACTTGCTCAGATCTTGGGGTTGATTTAAAAGCAGTCTCTCTTGCAGAGAGAACTAGATGAACTCCTGGATGGCAATTTATGATCCTATGACCTCAAATGCCTTCTCATAATCTTCTGCAAAATATGCTGCCAAAATAACTTCCCAATGTATCACCCTATTTAAACTCACCCCTTGCTCAAAAATTTCTAGTAGGTCCCTATTACCTATTCTTAAATGTTTTTGTTTACTTATTTGTTTCATTAAAATTCCCAGGTATTTCCCTTCTTCCTTCCCTCCCCTCTCTAGACAAGAGAAGGTATCATTTGACACAGATATATGTATATATAAAACTATGTCTAGCTTGTTTCCATTTATCAGTTTTTTCTCTGGAAGTGCACATAGATGTCATTCTTCAAACAATATTTCTGTCACTGTGTATAATATTTTCTTGATTCTGTTTGTTTTACTCTTCATAATTTCATGTAGGTCTTTCCATCTTCTCAAATTAACCTGCTTGTCATTTCTCATGGTGCAATAGTTTTCCATCACAATCACACACCCCAAGTTTTTAGTCATTCCCTAACTGATGGCATCCCCTCAGTTTCTCGTTCTTTGCCAACAAAAAGAACTGGCAAAACTATTTTAGAATATATAGGTTTTTCCCCTCTTTTCCTCTTCAGTCTAGGAAATAAACCTAATAGTGGTATTTCTGAGTCAAGAAGTATTCATGGTTCTGTACCTTTTTGAGCATAATTCTAGGTTGCTCTCCAGAACAGTCAGATCAATTCATAGTTCCACCAACAATATATTAGTGACCTCTTTTTTCCACATCTCATCCAACATTTATCATTTGACCGTTTTATCGTTTTAACCAATCTGATGGGTGTGAGATCATACTCGGTTGTTTTGATCTGCATTTCTCTAATCATTAATGATCTAGAGCTCTTTTGCCTATTGAATAAAGTGTAGGATTACACTTGCAGAATCCTCACTAGCTATGCTGAAGCAAGTGAAGAGGAAAATGAAGAAGGCAAAGTGTCCCATGGATGATATCACCCCCACAAGAATATCTCCTTGACAAATGTTGTCCGTCATTATTTATCATCCAAATGAAGATGTTATATTTTTTGAGGAACATAAACCAGATTATTATTATTATTAAGCATTAGAGGAATTAGAATTAGAGGATAATAGTGACCAAAAAAGAACAGAATTCACTAACTATAGGTCCTGGAGAAAATTAACTTAAGTGTTAAATTTTATGATAGTTTTTTTTTTTTTCAATTTGGTTGGGTTTATAATTTAACATTAAACTTGTCCTAAAACACTAAAAAAAAGTGAAGATTCCAAATTCTCCATATTCTGTATACAAGGTGTCCCATTCTACTGTTATCTCCCTTTCTTTCCTCTTAATGGCCTATACTCCAATCAAATTGGTGATTTCATCTTTCCCCAAACCTTTTCTGCCCTATTCATCTCCATGCTTTTGGTCATGATGTCCCCTCAACTTTTTGATGCCATCTTTTGAAATTCTTCCCTTCCTACCAGCCAGGCTGGGTGTCACCTACTCTAATTCATCTGCTCTCCATATCCCATGAAGGAAGTATTTTTCCTTTTGTGAATCTTCACAGCACCTTAGACTTTTCCTTTGCACTTATCTTATTTCAATTTATATCACATATGTGTGCACATCTCATTTCCCCTTATTAGATTAAAAAAAGTGGTATTTTATTTCATCTTTGGGATTCCTGGCTCCTAGAAGGCAAGCAGTAGGCATTTATTCAATGATTGTCAAATTGCATTGAATTAGCCATGGTATTGGTCTCTTGGATCTAAAGCCATCAAGGTCAACTGCCTTCTTTTACAGATGAGGAAAACAAGGACAAAAAAAGGTCAATTGATTTACCCAAGGTCACAAAAATAATAAGTGGTTGAACAGAGATTGGAAGAAAAAATCTAAATCCAGAGTTCTTTCTGCCTTTGCCAAGTTTTTTTTTTTTCCTTCTAGTGGGTGTTTTCAGACTATGTATAAATTAGAAGAGATATCTTTTATCTTAGGTAAATGAGAGGTGCCATTCATATGAAAAAAAAGGGCACAGGAGTTCAATTCTTGGAATTCTTAGTTCCACCAATTTGCAAGTCATTTATCAATAAATAAATTCCTTTATAATGATATTGTTGTGATGTTAGTTCCTAGGGTCCACTTTATCCCATGCAAGTGCCTAGTCTAATACTGGATGGCACTAAGTAAATATAAAAATTCAAACTAATTCCCAGAATTAAAAAAAAAATCTTTTGATTTCCCTTTTTTCTTTAAAAAGTCTATGTGAGTCACTGGGGCCATAAAACGATACTACCGAACACTGATAATGACATGATTTTTAATGGGAACAGAACACTGTCTTCCATTCCCAGACCGAATATTTCTCATTTAGTCACAAATTTGCCATCTGAGGCCAATGATTTCAGCAAGTGCCAAATGCAACCCAGCCCAGCTCAGCACTATACCCAGGAGACCTTAGTAAATCTGCCTTTCCTTTCTCTCTTTGGCAAAGTTCAGACAAGGTGACCTCCAGGACACGCAGCAGACAAAACTCCTTCCTCCCTCTTCTCTCCTTCTGGACTAAGCTCAAATTGCTTTGTTCTGAGTTGAGAGGACCTGGATTTTGCTTGGAAGCTGTGTAATCTGTCCTGGTAGGGCTTGGCATTAGAGAAAGCAATGACTTCCACATGCTTGGTTTGTTGGCCATGGCCCTTTCCATTGTTACCTATCTGGGTTTGCAGATGAACGCGGGTCCCTGCAAGAGTGCATGTGCATGAGAGTTGGGTGGGGCATGTTCCCTATCCTACCCTCCCTCTAACAACATAGAAACACATCGAGGAAGTCTCAGACTAGAGGAAGTGGGTAACAAATACGACTGGGTTTATAGAAATATTAGCTTATATAACCTTCCCCTTAATTAAAAAAGTATGTCATCCTTATACCTTTAGGTTAGGGAGTCTTAATCTGGGGTCAATAAGCTTGATTTCTTTTTTAAACATTTTAATGACTATTTCAATATAAATTATATATTCTGTAATTCTATATATTTTGATGCATTTGAAAACTTTTTTTTCTGATAAGGGATTAATAGACTTCAACATATTGCCAAAGGAGTCTATGACAAAAAACAAAAGGTTAAGAACCCCTACATTAGGTGATAATACAATTATTACTTTTATAAATATATAAATTTTATTCCATTAAATTTTTTAACCTGTAGATAATATCAGTGACATTTTGAATATCTATGGTACTTCATCCTTTAAAAAGTGTTTTCACATACGGCATCCCTATTAGGCCAATACTAGAAGGTAAACTTATTCCGGCATTATTTCTCCAACTTTAGAGATAAGAAATTGTTGTTCAGTCACTTTCAGTCATATCCAATTCTTTGTGACCTCAAGTGGAGTTTTCTTGGCAGAGAAAATGGAGTGGTTTACCATAATTTCCTTTTCCAGCTGATTTTACAGATGATGAAACTGAGGCAAAAAAGGTTAGGTGACTTGCCCAACATACCACTAGTATGTTGTAGTAGTAGTCTCCGGCAAAATTTGTACTCAGGAAGATGAGTCTTCCTGACTCCAACTTGGTGCCCAATCCACTGTACCAACTATATGTCTAGAGATAGGGAAACTGAGACAATAATCATTAAGGGACTTTCCTAGGATTACATAATCTCAGAAACAGAACTAGAATCCAAGTCTCCTGCCTTACTTCCCAATCTTTCTTTTATACAACTTTCTTCACTCTTAATTAAATATAAGAATACAATGTTACCTTTTCTTTGAATTTGACCTTTAGAAAATATTTTCTAAAAGACCAACTGTTAAAACAGTTTATGAACTTTAAGTGAGAGTAAAAACAATGACTTCCTGCAAAATCTTTACTGAGTCATGTAGAAGTGCTCCCTGCCTCTGTTTCCCTATCTGTAAAATGTGGGGAGGTTTTCCATCTGCCTTCAACGTCTAGATCCAATGATATATCACTGGAAATGGTAGACAGGGAGAAGGCTGTCATCTCCAGCTACTGGACTTCAGTAATTCAATTATGGGTCCCTCTTCACTGGACCAAAGCACAAGGAGGCTTTTGGGTAAAATGCACATCAAAGTAGAGGATGGTTTGGCCAAAGAGATCTATAATCCACAGCCCACTATAGTCACTCTGGGCCAGGGAATAGGGGAAGCTGACAAAGCATCAGGGAAAGTAGTGGTTCATCTTTCTTCTTCTCTGAAGTCAAGCATCCCTGAAGCCACATCTATGTGATAGCTCGCCAATGCTCTGCAGACGTTCCTAATGAAAATGGAAACCAACCTTCCCATATAGAATCTGACTTTGAAGTTGATTTCCTCTATGCTCTATTGCCATGGATATAAACAGTCTAAAAATATGGAAGTGCCACAGCCAGTCTGTGGAGCGCACTGCAATCTCAGCTGGAATCCACTGGGATCACTGCATAAAGTGAGTGGACAAAGGGGCTTCTTTACCCCCAAAGAAGACCCTGAAAGGTGGAAGAGGAACCAGGGGCTCATGATCACAGTTTAGGAAGTCCCAGCAGACACACATTGTCTGAGGGCATTTTGGTGTGGCAGCTAAACAGAATCTGAAGGTGGGCAATTTAGCACTCCAAAATGTTGCTAAACTACAGTCATTCTCTATCTTCTCAGATCCCTAATAAGTGAGTGTTTCTCAGATACCCAATAAGATTCCTTTTGTTGTTGTTTAGTCATTTTTAGTCATGTCAGACTCTTTGTGACCCTATTTGGGTTTTTCTTGGCAGACACTGGGGTGGCTTGCCATTTCCTTCTCTCACTCATATTACAGATGAGGAAACTGAGGCCAACAGGACTAAGTGGCTTGCTCATTAAGTCACGTAGCTAATAAGTGTCTGGAGCTGGATTTGAATTCACAAAGATGAGTCTCCCTGATGTCAAGTTCAGTGCTCTATCCATTGTACCACCTAGCTGTCCCTGATTTCTACCCATTCCCAATCTTGTTGCCACCCCTATCATTCGCGTCTGAGCTGGATTTAGAATTCCCAATATATATTTTTTCATCTAATTCACTACTCTCCAGACCATCCTTAAGGTGATTCAAGGTACAAATGGCTCGTCCTGTGTACCTTTCTCCAAAGCATTGGGAGGTAGAGTGGTGTAGTTCATATCCAGGAGCACTGGATATGAAAGTCGGATAGTTGTACATGGGTTCAGATATTGACCACTATACGGGTCAGTCCCTTCATTAGAATTCAGTTTCCTCACTTACAAAATGGAAAAAAAAGATATCCCTACCTGCCTCAAAAGGGTAGTTGAGAAAAAGTTTTGTGAACTTTGTAGAGCTATAAAAGTGAAAGCTGGGTGCTAATTTTGCCTTGTCTTAATAGACTATAAGTGTGTGGGGGAAATCAAAGAAAAATGAACATCAAGAATATCAATAAATTTTTAAAAGGAGAAAATAAATGGGCAGAAATACTTTCAATTCAACAAGGATGCTTTTTATGTTACTGGCACATATGAAATGCAAAAGAAAAAATGAAATAGTCCCGGCTCTCCAGGAGTTTACCTTCTCATGGTAACAATGTTAATTCATAAACAAGTAAATCTATGACAGCTTGAAGAGAGAACACTAACAACAAGAAGGAGATAACAACTAACTATGGCCTGAGTCTGGAAAGAAGCTTGGAGATTTTAAATGGGCAGAGGAGAGAAGCAAGTATATTGAGGGCACAAAGCACATTGTAGTGCAGAGAATAGAGCCCTGGACTTAGGAGACTCAGGAAGATCTGAGTTCAAATCCTACTACTTAACTTACTAGGTGTGTGACCCTGAGCAAGTCACTTGACTTCTATCAGCCTCAGTATCCTCAACTCTAAAATGGGGATCATAATAGCACCTACTTCCCAGTGTCTGGTACATGTAAATACTTTAACAAATGCTTCCTTCTTTCCTTCTTTGCTTTTTTCCTTTGCAATGTTGAGTTTAGAGAACATTAACAAGGGCAAATTAATAGGGATATAGAGTAGGTGGAGATGGATGATATGAAATAAACCCTGAGATTCTTACAGCCACAAGAATATGCATGGAAAAGCAGAGAGGAGCCAGCCAGCCACCTCCTAGTATAGTGACTATAAAAAAGTGTGTTGAGAAAATAATGATGATGGTTTCCATGAATTACACCAGTCATACCTGTGTGTCAACGTTGGATTCTTTTTACCACCTCCTTTAACCTGGCCGCCTCACTGGACATTGCCACTGGAGTATTATAGAGCTCCAAAGCCCAGATCTCCAAGTGATTCCTGATTTGAGCCATCCCTTGAACATATCTGTGCATTAATCTACACAGACGAAGGCTAAAGTCTGGGTTGGTGAAAGTAAGGCAAAAAAATCTTACCAAAAAACCCAGACCTTCACCATATCTCCTCTTTTCTTGGGAAAGGATAGGGTCCAGTCCTTAGCCATCTCTGGGGCTGAGTCACTTGGTTTTACTCACCTGTTGGGGGTTTTTTTCTTCTTTGTAGCACAGCCAAGTTCACTGAGGAGGTGGAGGGGGAAGGGAAGGATTTATCGGAAATGACTGAGTTGTAAAAACCAAAGCCATCAATAAAACTTTTTAAATAGCATTTCTAGGTTTTTAAAATATGAAATTGAGCTCCAAGGTGGATTCCAGAGGTCAGGCACTGGGTCTGCTCTACTCTGCCCAGCATCAATAGTGCTGTGCTCACCACGAGGCTCAATCAAGACGTAGGGTATGATGGCAGCACCACTACAAAGAGGCACGGTTCTGGAAACTCCAATTTCCTTCTTCGGAGTGTGAGCTAATTAGCTTTATTTCTTAGGGTTGGTGTGTGCGAGAGAGCACACAAATTAGGAGTTTCAATTCTCCATGAATTCATAAAAATGTTGCTTTGGGTCATGACACAGTCCTCCATCTGGTCTGTGTTAGGTGTCTGATTCCCACCATGCCGAGCTTTGGGTGCTTAAGAGCTTATAAAGCCCTTCAAAAATGGCTTCACCCTACCTTCCAGGTCTTATTAGACCCGGTGTCCTGTACTATGTATGCGGTATTATACTACACTATTCTACCCTATGCTCTACCATACTGTAATGAATTATACTTTTACCCAGTGCTATGCTATGTTATACTAGACTATGCTGTGCCTTGCCATACCACACATACTATACTGAATAATTCTATACTGTACTATGCTATACTGTGCTAAACTATACTGTACCATATTAAACTATACAATACTGTAATGTACTATATCATAGTATACTGTAGCATACTATACTATACAGTCCTCCCTTGGTATATCAGGATTCAGTTATCCCACTTCACTGTATCATGGTTTTTTAAAGAATATATAGAGATCTAATCCTGTATAGTGGAGTTATATTTATCGTGGCACACTATTGGCTGATGAAATGAAAGGTGACCAACCACAACACTGTGTTCTATATCCTGGGCGCTGATTGGCTCAGTGACTGTAGGTTAATAAGCCTATGGTAAAGGCTAATAGGAGAGTGAGAAGGGTTTATAAAGCCTTAAAACATATAAAAATAATAAAATAAATATAATGGCGCTACTTTCATAAAATAAAATAAATATAATGGCAGATTTTCACCTCTGCGAGGGTCTCTGGAAAATAACTCCCGGATAGGTGAGGGATCACTGTACTATAATGTATTATACTGTACTATACTGTAATGTACTATGTTATCTCATAATGTGCTATATACTATGCTATACTGTACTATACTATACTATATTATACTATCCTGTACAATTACCAGCTGGATTGACCTTCTTGCTGCTCCTCATTTATGACACTCCAGTTAAGGTCTCCATTTTGAGTCCTGCCTTTGCACAGGCTGTCCTCCATGCCTGGATGGCACTCTTTCTTGGCCTCTGCCTTTTAGAACCCTTAGTACCTTCCAAAGTACAACTCAAGACCTAATTGCTAGAGTCTTATGATACCTTTGTTGAAATGAATTTGACTTTGCAAATGGAATCAGAGGATTTCAGAACTGGAAATAATCCAGCTTCAGGCTGAGATCTGGGCAGATGTTTACTAAATGCTCATCGATCGATCACCTAGTTGATCATCCCATCACTATTTGAAGGTCTCCTGTGAGGGAGAACCTGTACAATTCCCTAGACCCAAACCTTTCCACTTTAGGACCTCTCTGATTGGCCCCTACATCAATTATAAATCTGTCTTTATGTAATTTCTACTCATTACTCCTAGTTCTGCCCCAGGAGGGCCCCTTCATCTCTGTTAAGTTACTTTAAACTTCTTCAAAGTCTTTTGGAACTCTAAATATTATACTACTATGTGAAAGAAATATTATTATCACCATTTTATGTTTAAGGAAATCAAAGGTTTTTTCCTGTTCCTTTTAGAAGCATAGTCATAGCGGTGAAAGGTTCCTCAGTGACCATCAAACCTGGCTATCTCATTTTTTTCCAGCTACTTTATTATAATGATGAGGAAACTGAGGCCTATGGAGGTTAAATAACTTGCCCAAGATCATAGATAGTAAGAATCAGAGATGGGATTTGAACTAGACACATATTTTAATCAAAGATCAAGAACAATACAAACCTCTCATTTTATAAATGAGGAATTGAGAAGCTCATAAAGGCTAAATGACTTGCCAAAAGTTACCAAAATAATCATTTAAGTTTTGTGAGAGCTTATTTAGATATCATGACTCATCAATCATTCAGCAAGCATTTAAGGACCTAATATGTGCCAGACTCTGTGCTAGGCACTCAGGTTCTAAGTTCAAAGAACAAAGCAGTCTCAACTCATAAGAAGCCTATTGAGTGGGATAGGTACCCATATACTTATCTACAGCATAAATATAAAGTGAAAAAGAGAGAAATATATTTGTATATTAAAGTAGTTAAATACAAAGTAATTTGATAGGAAGGTCTCTAGCAGTTGAGGCAGTCAGGAAAGATTTCCTGCAGAAGATGGTGCTTGAAAGTCTGAGATTCTTGGGGCAGCTAGAAGACTCAGTGAATAGGGAGATAGGGCTGGAGATAGAAGGTCTTGGGTTTAAATCTGGCCGCAGATACTTCCTCACTTAGTGATCCCCAGGCAAGGCATTTAATTCCAATTGCCTACCGCTTATAGCTCTTCTGCCTTGGAACCAATATATATATATTACTTTTTCTAAGATGAAGGTTAGGGTTAAAAAAAATAAAAGAAATTCTGAGATTCTACCTCATACCTATTAGACTGACACAGCTGTGGGAAAAAATGGCAAATGTTGACAAAGCTGTGGGAAAATAGTCTCATTGATGCATTGTTAATGGAATTGTGAATTGGCCCAATTATTCTGGAAATCAGTTTGGAACAATACCCTTTAGAAGTTACTATATTGTACATATCCTTTGCCCCAATACTACCACGAATAGATCTATAGTCCAAAAAAAACCCCAACAACAACAAAAAGAAAAAGTTTCTATGTGCACAAAAATATTTATGGAGGTTTGTTTTGTAGTGGCAAAAAACAAAAAACAAAAAACCCTGGAAACTAAAAGGGTGTCTATATATCAATTAGGGAATAACTAGAGAAATCATGGTATAGGAACGTAATGGAATTCTATTGTACCTTGAGAAATTACAATTTTGGAGACACTTTAGAAGACTAGTATGAACTGATACAAATTGAAGTAAGCAGAATCAGGAGAACAATCTATTCTACAGCACCTACATGATAAAAGAGATAACTCTGAGAGGCTTAAGTATGCTGATCATGAAATGATTAATGGATTCCAGAGGACCCATCATGAAGAATGGTACACAGATCCTGACAGAGAGTTGATACATTCAGAGTGTGAAAGAAACATCTTTTTGGTCAATATGGGAATTTGTTTTATTTCACTATGCATATTTGTTTTAAATGGTTTTGATTTTATCTAGTCCAGTCTCTTCTTTTGAGTTTATTAGAGAAGTTAACTAGCAAGACCTTGAAGAAAAGGATCCAGGCCAGGAAAGTTTTGATCAAGAGGTGGAAAACCTCAAAGATTCTGAGAATGGGAATGGGGAAGGGTGAGAAAAAAACCAGGTTTGTGTAGGGCATCATGTGGGAGGTTCTAGCAAGTGAAATACTGGATGGCAATAACAGAATTTGAATAGGCATCCATAATACAAATGAAAGATCAAAAGAGGACTTGGAAGGCACCTACCAACAATCTTCATCCATAAACCATTAGGAATAACTCTGTCTGTGAGTATCACACACCCAGGGACCACACAAGGTCTAGTGCCATCAAAACCATGAGTTTCCTGAACTGCCTTAGCTTGAGGAACTGTAGCTTAGTTGACCCCATCTTTTATCAAGCTACCTTTTTGCTCCCAGGCTGTCACCACAGCAGAGTGGGGGAGCTGGGAGCCCTGGATTCAAGCCCCTCTTTTGCCACTTAATATTGTGCACCTTTGGACAAGAAAATTCACCTCCTAAGGCTCCAGTTTCCTCATTTGTAAAACGAAAGGGTCTCATCTCTTCCAGGCCTAAAACCCTCCCATACCAGCAGCCCAGAACAGATATTGTAATGGAAACTGACAGGGTCTGCAGCAGGCAGTGCTGGTCTCTCCCTCTGCCCGGAATCCCAGGCTCTAACCAGAAACAGAATGCTGACAAATGAAAAGAAGATGTATTTGCTGGCAGCCAGTCTGTGCAGCACAAACACAAGCCAAGCCTGGGCTCCCACAGGAAGTTTTGAACCCACTTTCTAATTCTCAGTTTGGCTATCATCAACTCTGCCCTGATCCAATTTTGTGTTTTTACTTTGCTAAGTTTAAATCTGGCTTCTCCTTTTATGCTTTTCGAGTAGGTCCTGAGACTCTCGCTGTTTGCTTGGAATTTCACATTTCCCTTGGGGTTCCCAAGCCTTAATTGCTTTCTCTTTGGGAGAGCTCTTTTCAAAGCCGTCAAGTGTTGACTAGCAGCATATATGTCATTAGTCTTATCAGTTTTACTTTAAACATTTATTCCTTTCCCTGTAGATCTGAACATACAGAGAGTTGGCAGGCACAGGAGACACACCTTAGGGGAAGACCAGGATCATGATCAGAGGGGAACAACAGATGAAGATCAAAGGAGAGGAGGTGTGCCCTTATACCAAGGGGAGAGAGGAATGCAGAGCCAGAGGGATGGAGAGGAAAGAGAGAGGGGGGAGGGGGGTGAGGGAAGAAGATGGGGGAGGGGGAGTGGAGGAGAGAGCAAGACTGACAGAGAGATGGAGAGAGAGGGAGGGAGAGAGGCAGAGACAGAGTCAGAAAAAGAGAAACAGACACAGAAAGCCAGAAAACTGACCGAGACAGAGGAGGGAGGGGAGGGAGGAAGAGAGACAGATAGACAGACAGACAGACAGACAGACAGAGACAGAGAGACAGAGACAAAGACAGAGAGAGAGAGAGAGAGAGAGAGAGAGAGAGAGAGAGAGAGAGAGAGAGAGAGAGAGAGAGAGAGAGAGAGAGAGAGAGAGAGAGAGAGTCTAGCAGATAAAATCAAACAGAACCGGTATGAGAAAGACAAATGGGATTAGAAGGAAAGAGAAAGAAGACACAGTCACAGAGACAGAAATGCACAAAGAAACAGGGAAGAGAGACAGAGAGGAGAGGGCAAAGCAGACAGTTACTTGGTAGTAAGAAATAAAGAGTAACAGCTACTTCTTGACTCCAGTTATCTGGTTTGCCTGTCTAAAATAATGAAAACCGGATAGCGGGCACATATCCACTTTAATTTCTGCTACATAACAGCACACAATGTACACATTGGCCAGCCACTGTATTTCACCTCCAGCTGTTCCTTTTCAAAATGCCAACTAATTAACCATCTGAGAAAACAAACAAAAACAACAATGGAGCCGCTGTGCTACTCAAGTCATTTCATCTCTCTTGGCCTCAGTTTCCTCCTCCATAAAACAAGGAGGTTTGGAATCAGAGCTCTCAAACATCCCTTCCAGCTTAAACTTCTGATTCTATGATCCTCTCAAAGGGATGAATGCATGTTCATCAATTAAACAAATCCATTTATATATAATTTACTCTATGAGATTCTCAGTCTAAATAGTCAAAGGGTCCACTCCTCATAAGCCATGCCATGAAACTTCCCTAAACCAACTAAGCTACAATCGATTCCATCATGGACAGAAGGTTGTCAGAATGATTGATTGTGATGCAAAGGTTAGCTTGTCAGGCATCAATCTGATTCTGTTGTTATCATTCTGGCTGCCTTAAAGAGTGAATTGGATTACACAGTGATCCAGACGGTTTTCTGGCAATTGGCCTGCCAAGAGTTAGGCTGATGGGACATATAGCTCTGGCCTCATTTTAACTCCAGGACAGGAGATGAATTTAAACTTCCTGCATTCAATTTTGTTTTCTTTGCAAGTAGCTATGCGTTAAGTGCCGTATCTTGGATCATCCTTATCAACTCTAAATATTTAAAATTTACCATTTTCCTGAATACGTGCTATGCTAGAAGGTCTAAATAGTTTATGATGCTATAAACTTTGATTCCCTCAAGCTTAAGTATTAAATGCTGTGAAGATCTCTCTTTCCTCAGAAGACATTTCCTTGAATGTGCCCTTAGTTTTAACAACTGATCATTCTCTGCCATTAATGATTCAAGCCACTTTAGTTCGAAGGTTCCAAGATGAAAGTTCTTTACCCAGCCCTGTTTGGGGGAGGCAGGGACATATTTGCTTAGGAGTATGCTGATATACATTTTCCTAGTGAGAAGTGGGAATCATGTTCATCAGAGGATGTATCTCCAGCCTAGAATGCAATTCTCATCTCCCTCCACTCCCATCCCCATGACCTTTCTAGTCACCCTGGTGGTTATTATTATTATTCATTACAATATTAGCTAGCTTTAAGGTTTGCAAAGCACTTTCCAAACATTTCATTTCATCCTTACAAAAGTCCTAGGACCTCAGTGCTATTATTATCCCTTTATTGAAGGTGAAAAAACTGAACTAGAGATTAAGTTACTTGCCAAGGTCATACAGTTAAGATGCCTCTAAAGAAGTTATTTGAACTCAGGTTTTCTGAATTTTCAGTTCAGCCCTCCCAATGTAGTACCACCTAATTGCCTTGAGGGCTAACAAGCTAGTTTGGGGTGGGGGGGGGAACCAAGGATGAGGTATATAGACAGTTGATATGCTCTGGGTGAGGCCTTTAACTGATGAAGAGAATGTACTGCATGTCAGAATAGAAAGAAACAAAGAATAAGAGAGGGAGAGAGAGAAAGAGAGAGAGAGAGAGAGAGAGAGAGAGAGAGAGAGAGAGAGAGAGAGAGAGAGAGAGAGAGAGAGAGAGAGAGAGAGAGAGAGAGGGGAAGAAGAAGAAGAAAAAGAAGGAGGAGGAGGAGGAGGAGAAGAAGAAAGAGAGAAAGAGGAAAGAAGAAAGGAAGGAAGAAAGGAAGGAAGAAAGATTATAAAGAGTGAGTAATATAACAACAAATCTTAAATTTTTATTTTATTATTAAATTATTGAAAATTATTATTTTTATGAAAATTATTTAAAATTTATTATTTTATTAATTATTATTAAAAATATAAAAATTGTTACAAAAAGATTACAAAGAGTAATCAAACATTACAAAGAGTGATACTGTTAACCTCAGCAGACAAATGGCTGAATACTATGGGTACTGCTCTGATATTCCCTTGTAAGATGAACATCCTGAGAGCTATATGAGTCTTGGTCACAAGAAAACTTTCCAGCCTGGATTGGAATCAGGCACCCAAGATCATAGATCAGAAAATTATAGATTTACAGCTAGAAGGAACCTTATTAGAGGCCATCTAATTCAGTTCCATTATTTTACAGAAAAGGAAACTGAGGTCTGGGAAAGTCAATAAATTACCAATGTGCCTATAGATAGTAACTGGCCAAGCTGGGTTTTGAAATTGGGGTCAAATCCAATGTATTTGGCCTATGTAGAAGCTGGATCTCTGAGCAAAAGCATCAGACAGACTGTAAGCCAGAGTTTGCAAGTTGGGGTAAAGAATCTCTCTCTCTCTCTCTCAATCTCTCTCAATCTCTCTCTCCATATATATGTATATATGTGTGTATATAAATACATATATGCAAACAAATGCATAGAGAGATGGAGATATATAGAGATATAAATAGAGAGAGATAAAGATAGATCAATAGATGTAAATAGGTATATATAGATAGATATTTAGACAGACAGATAGATATGAGGCAGCTAGGTGGTGTAGTAGAGAGAGTGCTAAATAAGGGGTCAGGAAAACCTGAGTTTTCAAATCCAGCCTTTGATATTTACTAGCTGTATGACCTTGGGCAAGTCTTTTAACCTGTTTGCTTTAGTTTCTTCAGCTTTAAAATTGAGGATAAAAATAGTACCTCCTAAGGTTTTTGAGAGTATCTGGTGAGACTTAGAAGGGTCAAGTGAATGACCACTAAGTCCAGAATCAGACACAGAACCCTGGCCCTTTACCCAGTGTTCTTTTAAATGCACTAAAGCCACATCTGGTTAAAGGTTGAGATTAGGGAGAAAGCAGCTATTAAAGGTTTCTCAAATGGGGACCAAAGATGGATTGAAGTTTCAGAGTAGCAGAGACTCAAAAGAACCATGAAAAGGAATCATGGCCATAAAATTTCTGAGGCAGGATGGAGGAATTCCAGTTTTAAGGGAGGCATGGAGTGCCTGCTCCTCTTTCTCACAACCCTCTGAAATCAAGGGTGCTCAGCTGCTGCCTTGGAGAGCCAAAAAGCAACAGCCTGGAATATAGTACTGAGCTTTATGATCTAGCTGTGACTCCAGTCCACCGCCACTGAAATGACAGTAAATCCCTGTGACAAAGCACTCACTATGGCAAAGATTCAGAGAGATGGAGGGTCAGAATGAATCACAGAGATTTACAGCCCTATGATTAAGTATGTAAAGAGCTATGCAAATCTTAAAGCACTATATAAATGACAGTTATATTTACTGGCATTACTGGCATCATTCTTGGGGTGAATGGGACATTCAGAGAGGACTAGCACCTCTGGTGGGAGAGATTGCCAAGGCTTTTTAGGGCAACTCATCTTCCTTTAGTGTCCACCTGCCACCTAACTCTCACCTGTGGCTCCAAGAGACTGTAGCACATTCAGCAGTCACACCCTGGTAAAACTGTCTCCACAGACAGGCTAAACCAGATTATGGGAGGGAAACCAACAAGCTTCAGACCCATCAGTGAGTCAGGGGGGTGTTTACCCCAAGCATGTGAAGACTTCCTCCCTGGTGAAGGGGCAAATGAAAATCATTTGTTCCAATGAACAAATGGCCATGAAGGTGGAGGAAGTAAAAGCTGTGAATCACATAGAGTTTGGTTAGATACTGAAGAAGCCAAGGGTATCTGCTGTATCCCAGGCCATCGCCAGTCATCTTGACTTTTGTCCTGCCATATGATGACTGGAAGAGAGACTGAGGCTGACGACTTTGTGCAACTCTACCTCACTTAAATCCAATTTGTGCTTGAGTCAAAAGATCTCATCCATGATGTCATTTTGGTCCTCTCCGAGTACAAAGGATAACAACCAACCAACGAACCAACCAACTGACCAGTCATTCTCCAAACTGTCATGATCATTTATCAAGCAGATAGAGCACAACAGAAAGATCCACATTCATGTTGTAACTGCCACATATTAGTTGGGGGCAAGTCAAATTACTTGACCTCTCAGTGCCCCTGGAAACTCTCCAAGACTACAGTGGGCATCAATCAGTTAATCCATGAGAATTTGTTATGCTTGCTAGGTGGCAGACACTGGGTTCAGTGCTGGGGAAACAAAGACAAAAATAGAAAACTCCCTGCCCTCAAGAAGCTGGCATTCTATATAGGAGGAGAAAACACATACACACGAAAACATATTAGCATATGTCATTAATCTGCATGGAGGAAAACAGGGAAGCCCTATACCAATGAAATTATAGGAGCAAACCCTTCCTCCCTCCCCTGTCTCCAATAGTATTACATAAGTAACCTTTCCTTACCATAGCATAGAAAGTCCAGTCCCCTCCAATCACTCCCCACTCTTGTCCACATCATGCCAGAATTATGCCATGATTCCTACCATGCCTGGGCTCCCAGAATTTTTCTTTTTTTTTTATTGGTGAGTTTTTTATAGGTTGGTTCTCCCTAGCTTGTATCCCCAACTAGAGGAGGAAGAGAGAAAAAAAAAGCTCTGAGCCAATCCTGTGAATATTGATTAAACACTCTAAAGTCAAGGAGGAGGCAAAAGATTCTTGATGACTAACATGGCTGTCCAAACAGTAAATCTACCCTGCAATTTTTCACTATTCCCTCCCTTGCAACTACCAGGGACCAAAGTTTAGGCATCTTTACTATGTCATTAATTTTAGTTATGTTCCTAATGCAGAATGACTACTGTCTGAAGGGGCATGGGTGACAGACAGTGTTTAGACAAGGCCAATTAAGTTTCTTCTATTTGGGTAACCTTGGGAAGATAAATAAATCATCCACGTTTTCATTATAGAAACCATTATTTATCAGTGGAGATACCTTTCCTAGGAAGACAGCAATGATTCATGTTAAGGGGAAGGGCTTGGGAAGATGCTCAAATTCTGCCTGGGGTAGTATTCCTTTTGAGGAAGCATGGGAATGAGTCTTGTGCTAGTGTTGGTACTCACATGGCATGATTGTTTTTGTCCTTCATTCAAAATCACTGTTGAAATTGTAAATAGAAAAGTTTTCTTCTTTGATTTTTAAAGTGGTTTTTGTTTTTTGTTTGTTTGTTTTACAGTCTGCACAGTTAAAGACTCTGAAAGGAGTATGACCTAGAGGAGGGAGATGACTTCCTAGAGCTCTGGGCCTGGAATCAGGAAGGCTTGAGTTCAAATCCAACCTCAGACACTTACTGTGTGATACTGGACAAATCACTTAACCTCTGTTTGCTTCATTTTCTTCAACTGTAAAATGGCAATAACTTTTAAAAAACCTATCTCCCAGGATTGCTGTGAGGATCAAACGAGATAATATTTGTAAAGCACTTACACAACACCCGAAATATAGTAGCCACTTAACAAATCCTTCCTTCCTTCCTTTTTTTCTTTCTTCCTTCTCTTCTTTCTTACTTTCCTTTCTCTTCTCCTTGGAACTTCTTTCCCTTTGTCCCTCTCTCCTTCCTTCCTTCTTTCCCTCCCTCCTTTCTTTCTTCCTTCCTTCCTCCCTTCTTTTCTCCCTCCTTACTTTCTTCCCTCTCTTTCCTCCCTCCTTCCTTTTTCTTCCTTCTTTCCTTTCTTCTTTTCTCCTTCCTTTTTGCTTTCATTCTCTCCTTCCTTTCTGTCGTTTTCTTCTTTCCTTGCCTCTCTTTCCTCCCTCCTTTCTTCCTATTTGATTTCATCCCTCCCTTGCTTCTTTCCTTCTTACCTTCACCTCCTTCCTTCCTTCCTTTCTTCTTTCATTCCCTCTTTACTTTCTCCCATTCTTCCTTCTCTTCTCCCTCCCTTCTTTCCTTTTATCTCCTCCTTCTTTCCTTTCTTCTTTCCTCCCTCCCTCCCTCCCTCCCTCCTTCCTTCCTTCCTTCCTTCCTTCCTTCCTTCCTTCCTTCCTTCCTTCCTTCCTTCCTTCCCTACCTCCTCCCTTCCTCCCTGCTAAGGGTTAGATAGATAGAACTGTGGCCAGTGAGTCAGGATTCTGGCATTCTCGGCTCAGTGCCTTCTTTCCCTCCCTGGGTGACTTCAGAGCAAGCAATATGCTTTCTTTCCAGGTCTTGCCTTCCCACCAGGGGGTCTGTTTATAATACCACATTGGTGAAGAAAACAAGAAAACCAAAAGAGGGAATACACAAAATAACTTGCATATTTCCTCAGTCTCTGGCAGAACTGAGACTGACAAGAGGAGTGAAGCATACTGAAAACAGGGACGATATGTAGATAGAGGCTGTAACTTTGTGAAATTGTATAGGATATTAAAAAATAATACTAGATTTTAGAATCAGAGGCCCTGAATTTGAATTCTAACTCTGCTAATTACTATCTCAATGACCTAAAGCAGTAATGGTGAACCTTTTAGAGAAGGAGTGCCAGGTCCCTCCTCCACCTCATAGCCCAGACCAAGTGCTGTGCTGCCCCCCCCAGAAACCATGTGCCATGTCCCTTCCCACTGCCAAGTGCCAAGTGCCTGTCACCCCACATAGGGCAGGGAGAAAGGGCTCTCATTTGGGCTACTGGGAGAGGGGCATACGAAGGGGGGAATGTCCTCAGCAAGTATAGAGAGGAGGAAGGCAGTGACCTGAGTGCTCTGTTCCCCTCCAGCTCTGTCACCTGTGAGCTGCCACCCTTACTCCTTGTGCACTCCCATTGGACTGCTGGGCAGAGGAGTGGGGGATGTGAAAAAATGTCATCAGGTGAGGTGGAGAGGGGAAGGGGAGCAGCTCTGCCTGAGTCACTCTGCCTTTCAAGTAACAAACTTGGAGGGGGAAGGGGGATGCCCAGAGAGAGTGCTCTGTGTGCCATCTTTGGCACCTATGCCATAGGTTCATCATCACTGACAAAAGTCACTTCATTTCTCCAGGTCCCAACGTCCTCATCAAATGAAGGGGCTGGACTAGATGGCCTCTGAGATCCCTTCTCACTTCCAGCTTCAGTTTTCTGAAGTTATCTAGCTGTGTGCTCCTGGGCAAGTCGCTTCACTTCTTTTTGCCTCAGTCTCCTCAACTGTAAAAAGAGGATAATAATTGTGCCTAATTCCCAGGGTTTCTATAAGGGCAAAATGAGATAAAATTTGGTAAAAGCACTTACTAAAGTGCCTGACACATAAACACTTATTTCCTTTCTCCCACAGTTGAAGTGAGCAATGGAATGGAGTGGGAGGAATGCCCACCTGTTTCCTGATGGGGTCACAACAGGCAGGAAGATATCCTGTACACTAAGGTCTGAATTTTTCCCTTTCACAGTGGGATTTGGAATGATTCAAGAATGGCATCTCACGTTCCCAGTTCCCATTTACTTCCCACTCTCCTTCTGAGATGACTTTCTATTTACTCTAATCTTGTATGCACACAGCTGTTTGCATGCTTTCTCCTCTGTTAGAATAACAGTTCCATGAGGGCAAGGACCATGTTTCTGCCTTTCATTATATTTTCAGGACTTAGGGCAATGCCTGGTACACAATAAATACTGAATACATGTTTGCTGACTCACTAACAATGTAATTATGACTGTAGCAGATCATTCAATTAACAAATCACAAGGTTCAGTGCAACCAGGGTGCAAAGGATGCTGCATTTCTGAATAGCGAGCTCTCCCTTCCTAGGTCAATCCCTTTGGATGGAGAAAATGCAGAACCATTGGAGAAAACTGGAGATTTAGTGAAGCCCTTGGAGGTCTATGGAGGGAATCTGAGTTTCTAAGTTCATTTTAGGACAAGCATCTTCAAGAGTGACTTTAGTCTCAAGGCAAGAGTCTCTGAACTACACCATTTTGCCAGGTCTTGGATTCTGTTAGCCACTGATGCTTCCTGTTTCCCTAAAGACAACCTGGATGCTCCGAATCTGTTACTGGGGACTATCCTTCACTGTCATATAGGCAGATTATGTACAGATACAAAGAAGTAGATAGATACACTCCTTTCATCTTTCTTCATATATCATTTCTTCTATTCCTTTAATCATCTTTATTGCTCTTCTTTGGATGTCCTCCAGTTTGTCTACTGATATAACAAAAGGGAAAGGTCCAGTTAACAGGGCATCTTCCTTGGAAATATAAAGAAAAGATGATCATTTGGAGGTTACTTGAAGTGTTCTGTTAACTCAACTGGTTAGCTCTGGGTGCTAGTAAAGCCAAGGCTGGGCATTTTTCCATTCCAAAACTGACTAGCTGTCAGCACCTTGGGCAGTGATATTGTATCAATAGGATACATTCCCAAATTAGTGGGTTCATATTTAGTCTCTTCAAGCTTGTGATCACATGGGTATGGGAACTCTTCTCTACCTCTCTTCGCCAAAAATAAAAGTGGTTACAGCTATTTAAATGAAAAAGGGTAGTATAACAAATTAATTGGTTTCTCTTGCTTTTGTATCTGTAAGCAAAGACTAGATGGCCATTTGTTGTGGAAACAGTAGCCTAACCACTGCTCTCATAGAAGTTAGCTAAATTTTCCTTAAAAGTCATTGAAATTGGGGGGGCAGCCAGGTGGCTCAGTGGATTGAGAACCAGGCCCAGACATGAAAGGCCCTGGCTTCAAATCTGGCCTCAGACACTTCCAAGCTGTACAACCCTGTGAAAGTCACTTAACACCCAAAGCTTACCCTTGCCACTCCTGCCTTGGAACTAATGCTTAGTATATAAATTCTTTTCTTTTAAACCCATATCTTCCATCTTAGAATCAATACTATGGTTCCAAGGCAGAAGAGGAATAAGGACTAGGCAATGGGGGGTACCTTCACAGGGTAGAAGTATATGATGCCATATTTGAACCCAGGACCTCCCATTCCTGAGGAGCTCTGGGTGCTCTCTGATCTGGTCAAATATTTTGGAGAATGTTAGAGAATTTATGAAGCATTGGGAGTCTGTAGAGGCAAGGATATGGTATAGCCAGCTTGGAAGAGCCAGTTGTTAAATTTTCAGCTAAAGTCTTTACACCTCGGAAATCAGCAAATGCCCAAATCAGAATTTGATTTACGGTTTTATTGGCTGTCGACTTAATATAGTGATGGAGAAAATGTTAATAATGCAAATTAGACTTAAAAGATGGGAGAGGAGGAGTTAAGAGAGATAGTTGTTAAACATTTTCCAAGATACCACTGAGTAAAGGGTATTTGAGTTTTTAGATTCTTGGCTATGATGGTGAACTCAGTCAGTGGAGCTTCGGTAAATCAACTTTAAAGTGTCCTCAGTGCCTATCTTTGGGGAATTTCCTTTAGCTATGGCCAAGCTGATCTCTTTTTGTTGATTGTTGAATGATATATACAAGTGTCTCATTTTATTCTGACATAGAAAATAAATTATCAGGGGACTGGCCCAAGTCAGGTCCATCACAGAATGTCATTGGTCGAAGATGCTGTAGAAAGATTCCTCTATTAGCTACAATTGGGACAAGATGACTACCAGGGTCCCAGACAACTCAGAGATTCTATGATTCTATAAGGATAAGGACAGGAGACTGGAAAATGTAGAACTTGAGAATAAAATTTTGCCGCTGTTCCCCCAGAACCAACCAGATAGCCTGAATATCTAGTCAATAGAACAGTAGAGAAGGGTAGCTCAGTAAGCTTTCAAAACAAGAAGAAAATATTTCTGAAGACTATTTGACAACCTTTTCTCTGTTTCCATACTTAACATGTAACCTTTTGATTTTCATTGTTTCTTAAGTGGGTCTCCCTAAGGAGCAGAGAATGTACAGGCTGGCCAAAGTGAATATTGGATCCATTTGGCAGTTATATTTCTCATTGTAAATTAATAAATTGGAATTATGGCTATTAAATCCATTTTCTGTGAGTATAGTTTAGTGTGAATCAAGTCTCCAGAGTCTCATCACCCCTAGGTGAAATGATAAAATTGAGTTTGGGCGACTACAGAGCTGAGAGAACACAAAGACTATTGTAACCCAATCAGATCAGTGACACAATCAATTAATCAAACGCAAGCCTTTTTTTATGTGTCAACTATATGCCAGGAACTGTGCTAAGTGCTGAGGATACAAAGTCAAAATAGTCCCTGCCCTCAAGGAGCTTACATTCTACCTAGGTAGCTTAATTGGCATAGTGGCTAGAGTGCTGAGCCTGGAGGCTGGAAGGACTGAGTGAAAATACTTCCTCAGACACTTGTGTGACATGTCAAAACCACAGCTAGAATTTCTCTTCCTCAACTTCTTCCCAATCACCTAGTTGACATAGGTTAAGAAATAAATACCAGAGTTCAGTTTTGTTTTGTTTTTTTAATGTAGCCTTAAAACAAAGATAGAAGAAATCTCCAGATTGTGGCCTCTGCAGTCTTCTAATCTGGCCTCCTAATCTGCCTTCAAAGCAGTCAAACAATGACAAAAGGTTACCTGACTTATGATTATATATTTAGAAAAATAGAAAAAGAATTGTTGGGCTTTCCTTAGTTCCAGCAAGGAGTCTTCATCTAGGTCTGCAAATCCCTCTCACTCCACCTAAAGTAAAGCTAGATCCCCTGAAAACTCTTAGAGCACTTTTCCTTGACCTGACCAGTGACTGCCTAGAGAATGACTACCCATGTTCTCCAGAAAATCCCCATCAACTACTGATTCTCCAGCTTCCCCACTGAGCCGCAATCACTACAATGAGCTGTAAGCTCTATGGCTTCTTTCATTGGAACAAGCCCCAAGCCTGAGACAGTAGCAAAACATGAAAGAACAAATCCACATGTGATAAAGAAGTTTTCATTAGTCTCTTCATCATTCAAAATTCTGGAGAGCTATACAAAGAGAAAAATTCATAGAATTCCTACTTTGTTGTTTCACAGTACATCTGGGTTACTGATTCGTTAGTTACCAGGAGCAAAACATAATTTTGAGGGGCTTCTTTCAATCCAACTTGGTGGGGGTGGGGCAGACCCCAACTTCTACAAGGCAGGACTTACTTACAATGTAATACAGTAGAAAATGAACTAACAAGCACTCAGGAGACCAGGGATTGAGCTATAAAATATGATACTTTCCTATAAATATTTTTCAGTGCATGAAGCAGCATGCATTCAAGTCCTGTCACATACCACCTGTGTGACTTTGGTCGATTCACTTGACATCTCACTGCTCTAATCAACTGAAACTATAAGTTGCAGATTGAAGGTGTCAGTCTACACTGCTGGAGGGAATTTCCTCACTTAGGAGTTCCTTCTCTACCATTTCCTTTCTAGAAGTTCCTTCTTTCTTACAAATTAACACAGTTTGTCAGTGTATGTAATGTAGATAGATATAGACAGATAGAAAGACAGATAAATAAAGAGGAAAAGAGAAAGAAAGAAAAGAAAGAAAGAAAGAAAGAGAGAGAGAGAAAGAAAGAAGAGAAAGAAAGAAGAGAGAGAAAAAGGAAGGAAGGAAGGAAGAAAGAAAAAGAAAGAAAGGAAGGAAGGAAGGAAGGAAGGAAGGAAGGAAGGAAGGAAGGAAGGAAGGAAGGAAGGAAGGAAGGAAGGAAGGAAGGAAGGAAGGAAGGAAGAAAGGAAGGAAGGAGGGAAGAAAGGAGGGAAGAAAGGAAGGGATAGAGAGATAGAGGGAGATGGTTGCATGGATAGATGCATAGATGGATGTATAGATGATAGATGGATATATAGATGATAGATGGATATATATAGAGAGAGAGAGATAGAAAATAGATAGATAGATAGACAGATAGATAGATAGATGATACATAGATACATAGACTGATAGATACAAACATAGATGGATAGATGGTAGGTACAAAAGATAGATATGATAGTTACATTCCTTTAAAGATACTGCATTTAAGAGGCACTGTCTATATTCACAGGCAGCATATATTTGGTTCAAAAGTCAATAAATATTTATCAAGCACTTCCTATATGCCAGACACTGGATGCAAATAAGAAAAGGAAAGACAGTCCTTTCCCTCCAAGCACTTGCAAATTAATGGGGGAAGACAATACTCAAAAGGATACTGAAAAGTTGGGGGCAGGAGAAGGAGTGCCAGAGAGCATCCAGTAATTGGGATCATGATGCTTGGCACAGATGCATGATGACCATGGAATGGAAACCAAGCAGAGCAGCTGGTAGAAAATCTTGGGTAATAGATATCGCCTATGTTGCTACTTCTGCTCCCAACTGAGTTTTGTTCATTTAATTGAAAAATCCTTACCCTCATTAATGGTTGAGGACATTAAAAATAAGGCATTTAAAAGCAACATCAATTGCAAACATATATCAACAACACACTTTGGAGGCTACAAGAATCAACCCTTAGTGTCCACACTCAGTCTCTATACAAGCAAGAAAAATCTGAATGCTAGGACCACACCATTGCTAGATTTTTCTCTCCCTGGAACAGAAAACTTGCATTCTCTGAATTAAGAAATAAAAGAATGAGGGAAAGGCGTTTATTAAACCCTCACTATCAGGTAAAGTGCTGGAGATACAAACACAAAACCAAAGAGAATCTGTGCCCTCAGGAAGAGAAGGCAACACAAACAGGAGTGACACATTTGATTTAGAAAGTCACTGGGTAGAGCCCTAAGAGAGCAGCCTGCCATGTCCTTTCTACTAGCAATGGAAGTATTGATTTAAGTGTGGTTCCATTACTGGAAATGGAGTAGTAGGAGGTATATTCACAGGGATATAGTGGCAATAACATAGTGGAGAAGGAAAGAGAAGTATCGCTGGAGCTAGTGGAGTTATGGTGGGCTCCCTGAAGTACCCACCACTCAGGACAGCAAAGAGTTTTAGAATTAAATTTCCTGATTTCTGACTTCCACCTTATTAATTGTACTTAAAACCATTGTGCTTACATCACACCAGTAGATTTCCTTGAAAATCTTCCCTCCTATAGCATCTAGGGATGCCAGAGTTTGTTTATAAGGATGAGGAAGAAGGGGCAGTTAGATAGCAAAGTGGATAGAGAGCCAGGCCTTGGTTCAAATTCAGCCTCAGACACTTCTTAGCTGTGTGACCCTAGGCTAGTCACTTAATCCCAATTGCCTAGCTCTTACCAGAGCTCTTCTGCCTTGGAGTTGATACATAGTATTGATTCTAAGACAGAAGGTAAAGGTTTAAAAAAAAGAATAAGGGAGAGTGAGGATCTTTGCTATGCCATGGGTTAGGAGCCATCAAACAGGAGAAATTGAAGCCAAGCAAGGAAGAATGAATGAGGTGTCGAGCTCTCTTTGCCAGAACCAACCACACTTCCATTCGGGCTTTCCTGAAGCTTTGGGAAGTACGGTGGGGAGAGCAATATATTTTGAGTTCAAAGAACTATTTTGCATTTTTTTTTTAGCAAATAATCCCAGAAGCTGGTTCTGAATCTTGGCCATGTAGAATACTGCCGGTGTGACCTTGGGCAAACCCTCAGGTCTCTGTTTCCTCATTTGTAAAATGAGGAAGCTGGATGAGATCAGAAGGTCATGTCCTGTGTTCTGTGAACCTGCTAGGCTTCTTTTTCATATTTTCATATCATTGGCTTCCTTTGAAATACTCCATATTTGCTTTAAGCATTTAGAAATATAATTCTGAGAAGTGGTCCACAGGCTTCACCAGACATCCATGATACAAAAAAGGTCCGCAATAACTGCATCAGGTGATCCAGAAAACTTCTTCCAATTCTAAATCAGAGAATGACTGCACCTTTAGAGACCTCTCAAAGGCCTTGGAGGGTCCCTGAAGCCAGGCAGCCCTCAGGAACACCATAAATGCAGTCCCAACACAGACTGCTGATGTAGGGCTCTTGGGCCAAACCAAGTTCCCTGGTTTAAAGGGAAAAGAGGCCACTTGACAGCCATCCAATCCAAGAAGACTGCCCAGCAATGCAGGAGAGAAACACTCACCCTGAATTCCAATAAAGAGGATTCTTCCTCTATTTAGAAATTCTAGCCAACCTGTTGTTTCCCAAGGCTCACCTTTATAAATAGGCCAACGGGATGGATTGGGTTTCCTCTCAGACCCTTTCCTTTGTCCCTTCTCCCCATGGAAAAGCAGCTCGATTATCTGACATGTGGTCTTCAGCCCAATCCTCCATCTCACCAAATTTTCCAGCTGGCTTGACAAGAGCCCCCAGAGGTTACGTGATTTACCCCAGGTTACAGAGTGAGTCAGTGGCTCAGCTATGTTGTAAAAAGTTGGGTTCATGCTGGTTTCCAGGCCTTCTCTCTAACCATCAGACCACATGGTCTCCTTTCTGCTATAGGATAGGCCTGTCTGCAGAGAAATGGGATTAAGTCATTAAAGAGTGGTTTGTGAAGCCTGCAGAAGCCACAGCAACAATGGCCATTTCTACATTACATTTTGAGAAAGCTATTTGTTTTGGCAGCCAGGCCCTCGATTACACATTCCTGCCACTTAATTGTCCTTACAAAGATAAACATGAAACCTTCCTTAGTAAGGCTGGAAGCTACAGAAGCGGCCAACTTCTTTCTGGTGTGGGAGTGAACGCCATACATCCAGCAGCAGGCCAAAAGGCATCCCCTTCCTTGTCCCCTGGGCCATTTGTCTCCTTCACTTTTACACCATCCCCTGTGAGACTCCCAGAGAAAAAACAATCCCACCAGCTACAACGTGTCGTTTCCCTCTTCTCCATTTCCTCTGACCCACAAGACGATTTGGTTCAGAGAGGCTACAGGACCACTAGTGTTTTTCCTCTTCGAAAGCAATGCAGAGCTTTCGTGTTTCCATTAACAGTGCATTGCTGCAGGGAATCATGGGACCCTACATTAGGCCTGGGACTCCATCTAGGCCAGCGTTCTTACCTTTTAGTGTGTGGGTCCCAGAGCCCTTTGATAAAGCTGAAGGAATGATGTTTTTTAAATGCATTAAATAAAAAACAGGATTGCAAAGAGAATCGATTACAGTGAAAACAGGACCCCAGAAATCCATCCATAGACCCCTCTTTTCTGACCCCACCCCCAGATCAATCTCTAGTCTAACACTCTAGTTTGTACGTGAGGTTATCAGGGGCCACAGAGGAGAGGTCATCTGTCCAAAGGAGCAGAATCCAGGATTCGGACCCAGAGCCCTGGCTTCCAAGGCAAGGCTCTTCCTACCGAGACTTAGCTCTGGACTTGGCCCAGTTTCATCAGTTGACCCAGATTTGCATACATGCACTAGTTATGGGAATCTGGGTGAGTTCTATCACCTCTCTTCCTTCTTGTAAAATGGGAATATTCATGAGGGCCCTGAGCAAGACCTTCCCTGGAGACTGAACAAAACACTTCCTGAGCCCCAAAGTGCTTTATAATTGAAGGGGTTGGATTAAATGATCTCCAAGATCTCTTCAGGGAGCAACAACCTTGCAGGACAGATGCTATTATTATCGTAATTTTGCACATGAGGAAACTGAGGCACACTGAGGCTTAGTGACATGGCCAGAGTCACACAGCTAATAAGTATCGGAGATCATATTTGAACCAAGGTCTTCCTTACCACAGACCCTGCACTCTATCCTTTGCACTACCCAGTAGATGCCCCTATATTCTCATAGATCCTAAACCCCATAGAAAATATTAGTTTAGCATCATACCCCTCTTGTCCCTCCTCCCCAGCCTGTGATGTAAGAACCAGGGAGCTACAAAAACCTAAGAAGCATTTATGTAGATGTACAGATGACTATCCTAGTGTTATGAAGCCAAAAACAAACCATGATGAAGACAATTTCCAAAGGTATGAAAAATGGCCCAACCAGAGTCTTACGCTTATAGATTGATGGAATCTCAGAGTTGGCAGGGACCTCAGACGCCATCACAGCTACTCCCCATGTAACTAAGGAATCCCTCTACAATGTACCAGCAAAAGGGTTTGTTGTTATTAAGTCAATTATTCATATCTGACCCTTTGTGATCCCATTTGGAGTTTTCTTGGCAAAAATATTGGAGTGGTCCACCATTTCCTTCTGCAGCTCATTTTACATCTGAGGAAACTGAGGCAAATAGGGTTAAGTGACTTGCTTAGGATCACACAGTAAGTATTTGGGGGGAAATTTGAACTCAGGTCCTCCTGATTCCAAGGCTGGCACTGTAAGTATTGCACCACCTAGCTTCCTCAGCAAATGGATATATTAATAGAATCTCAGAGCTGGTAGGGACTTCACAATCCATCTAAGCCAATCCTTACCCAAAAAAGAAATCCCTTTACTATATACCCAGCAAACGGTCATCCAGACTCTGCTTGAAGACCTTCAGTGAGGAAGAAGCCCCTGCCTCCCAAGGCTACCCAGTCTACTTTTGTTAGGAAGTGGTTTCCAGAATGAAGCTTCTCTGCCCTTCCTAGTTCTGTCCTCTGGGACCAAGCAGAACAAATCTAATCCCTATTTCTCATGGCAGAATTTCAAATAATTGAAGACACCTAATATCCCAACTAACCTTGCCCCTCTTCAGTCTTCTCTTTCTCATTCAGGGCAGTTCAGCTTAATTCAATTCAGTTGGACAAACATTTATTAAATGTCTACCATGTGCAAAGCCCTGAGCTAAGCACTGAGAGAAATGAGGAGATGAAGAACCCAAGGCTGTTGACCTCCACAAGGTTTCAGTGCTTCCCGGCAGTATATAAAACACTTTCAGGGACCAGGAGGGACATAACGATGCTTTATTAGTTTATAAGCTATTTTGTGCTTTTCAAGGCATTTTCCTGCCTACCGTCTCTTGGAATCCTCCCAAGGACCCTAGGAGCAGAGACAATAATAATATCACCATTTTAAACATGGAGAAATGGAGATCCAAGATGTACTGATTCCTCAGAGGTTGGAACCAGAATCCTGATGACCTTGCCTTCTTATTTCTTATTCTTATTCTATATTTAAAGGAAAAAATGGATAAAAGTTAAGGAGTTTGGGGGAAAGGGGAAGAGCTAGAGTCCACCCTGGGGTTCATGATTATGGGACACCAGTCTGACAAACCTCTGAAAGAGTTTTTAAAAAAAACACCTCATATTGACAATAATGTCATTTTGGTATCACTTGCTAGCTTAGCACCACCTGCTTTCTACAGAGGGTGTGTTTCAAAGGAGAAGGTTGTGAGAAGATCCAATCAGCAATGAGGATTAAGGAAGCCTGATACAGCAGGGGTGGGGGGACAGCTAGGTGACAGGTCCTGGGTTTGAATGTGGCCTCAGACACTTCCTAGTTGTGTGACTGTGAGCAAGTCACTTAACCCTGATTGCCTAGCCCTTACCACTCTTCTCCCTTGGAATACATAGTATTGATTCTAAGATGTAAAGGAAGGGTTATAAAAAGGAAGAAAGGAAGGAAAGAAGGTAAGGGCTAGATAATGGGAGTTAAGTAATTTGCCTAGGGTCACCAGCTAGAAAGTGTCTGAGGTCACATTTGAACCCAAGACCTGCCATTTCCAGATCTGGCTTTCTATCCACTGAACCATCCAGCTGCCCTGAGTACACTGATTTTTAACAAATCTTTTCTCTATGGATAAAATTTGAAAATTAATTCTCACACTCTCCTTGTGAGGTCGCAAGTCATGGACTATCTCCAGGCATTGGCCTGTATATCTGTGAAATGAAAGGATTGGACCAATTGACCTCTGAGGGTCTTTATAGCTCTGAATCTATATTTAATATTTCTGTCTTATCGATGGAAAAATGGAGTCTCTAGAAAGCGAAGTGATTTATTCAAAGCCAATGAAAAAGCCCATATTGCAACCAGACTTCCAGACTAAAAATTCCATTTCCTTTTCAAAAGGGTGAAAGCCTCTTCTGATCTGACTTTACCTATTGACTTTTAAAAAGTGCTGGGTGGAAAGTCACAGAGAGAATTCTCACAATCTGGCTGTGACTGACTATGGCAGTCAAGTATCAGGAAGATTTCAAAGAATTTCTTCCCTTTTACTTAACCTTCTTGTGGCAAGAGAATTTCTGAAATCAAACAGCAATATCCCAAGTCCTATAGAAGGGGATTTGAATGTGACCAAATGAGCTCCGTCTCTGGGACTTTGGCTTCAAATTCCCTCAGTAAAGAAGATAAAGAAAGATACTCATGGGGACTTCTAGTCAAGATGGCAGCTTAGAGAAAGCTAAAGCTCAGAGCTCCAGAAACCCTTCCTTACTGATCTCAAACTGAATGCTCCTAGGGCCCCAAAATTCAAAACAAACAACAGAATAGACCCCCAGAACACTCCTCCTGGACCTGGATCAAAAGGTACGGCCCCTCAAGACTCGGAGCCCGAGATCACTAGGATCTAAGGGGTAGGCAAAAGGAAGGTCCCAGGACCCATCCCCCCCAACCCAGAGCACTGAATCTGAGGCAGCAGCAGGAACCTCAGGGCAGGCAAAAGGGCCTCGGGTGCCAGCTATTCTGAAGGCCACACCCTGAAAACAACCTGAGCCAGTCGCAGGGGCACCCAGACAGCAGGGAAACAGAGAGAGACAGGGGAGCCTGTAGCCCCCTGACCATATCCTTCCATCTGAGTCTCACCAAAGGTCTCTGCCTCAGGGCATACTCAGTCTGAGGTTAATCCTATCACCAGCCCTCAGAGCTCCTGGAAGCCAGGGGTCCTCCTCCTCAGAGTGCAGGGTCATTTGAAACATCAGTAACCCTCAGGGCTGGCAAAAGGGCCTCGGAGCTGAAGGCTGCATCCTGAAACTAACCTGACCCAGTCGAGGGGGCACCCAGACAGCAGGGAAACAGAGAGAGACAGGGGGAGCCTGTAGCCCCCTGACCAGATCCTTCCATCTGAGTCTCACCGAAGGTCCCTGCCTCAGGGCATACTCAGTCTGAGGTTAATCCTATCACCAGCCCTTGGAGCTCCTGGAAGCCATGGCCCCTCCCCCTCAGAGTGCAGGCTCCTCTGGCCAGCAAAGACATTGAAATACACCTGAGAGTGTCAAGCCAGGTGCAGAGCATAGAAGTAAGGCAACAGAGAAGCATCAGGAGGTAACTGAGGAGGGTAGTAACACCGAAACATCGAAACACCAGCAATTCCGGGCTTCCTGGGGAAGACAGACAATTTGTCTGGAGCTAAAGCCACTGAACACCAGACAGATAACAGAAGAGCCAGCCCCCCTCTCTCAGATAGAGATGGCAAACAGCACAGAAGCAAAAAAGCCTCAAAACAACAGGAAAAACAAGAAGGGAGCAACTTTGGACACATTTTATGGAGCAAAAATACAAAATACAGAGGAGATAGAAGAGGAAACACAAGCAAATGCGCCAAATCCTTCCAAAGGAAATGAAAACTCTCCACAAACTTTTGAAGAATTTGAATCGAAAATGATCAAAAAGATGGAAGCCTTCTGGCAGGAAAAGTGGGAATTAATGCAAAAGACTTTCACGCAACTACAAAACTGGTTTGACCAAACTGAAAAGGAAAACCAGGCTTTAAAGGTCAGAATTAGGCAACTGGAAGACAACGAGCAGGTAAAAGAGCAAGAATCAATACAGCAAAGCCAAAAGATCAAGAAACTAGAAGAGAACATAAAATATCTCACTGACAAGGTGACAGACTTGGAAAATAAAGGAAGAAGAGATAATTTGAGAATAATTAGACTACCAGAAAATCCAGAAATAAACAGCAAACTTGACATCGTAATACAAGATATAATCAAAGAAAATTGCCCAGAGATTCTAGAATGAGGGGACAATACAGCCACTGAAAGAGTTCACAGAACACTCTCTACACTAAATCCCCAAAGGACAACTCCCAGGAATGTAATTGCCAAATTCCAAAGCTTTCAAGCAAAAGAAAAAATCCTACAAGAAGCCAGAAAAAGACAATTTAGATATAAAGGAATGCCAATCAGGGTCACGCAAGACCTTGTAAGTTCCACTCTGAATGACTGTAAGGCATGGAACATGATTTTGAGAAAGGCAAGAGAGCTGGGTCTTCAACCAAAAATCAGCTATCCAGCAAAACTGACACTATACTTCCAAGGGAAAGTATGAGCATTCAACACAATAGAAGATTTCCAAGTTTTTGCAAAGAAAAGACCAGAGCTCTGTGGAAAGTTCAATATCGAAAAACAAAGAGCATGGAATACCTGAAAAGGTAAATATGATGGAAAGGGAAAAGGAGAAAATTGTTATCTTTTCATTTATTCAAACTCTCTTCTATAAGGACTACATTTATATCAATATATATATATATATTAATATATGGAAAATATAATGTGTAAATAGGGGGAAAAGAAAAATCAAATAGAATAATCTTTCTCACACAAAGATTCACGTGGGAAGGGGAGGGGAAGAAAACTCCTATAAGAAGGAGAGGAAGAGCATTTTTACTTAAACCTTAATCTCAGGGAAATCAACTATGAGAGGGAAAAACATCCAGATCCATTGGGATCTTGAATTCTATCTTACCCAACAAGGGTAGGGAGAAGGGAAAATCAAGGGGGGAGGGAGGGAGGGAAAACAAAAGGGGATGGAAGGAGAAGGGGGAGGGGGAGGGGGAGGGAACGAAAAGGGAGGGACTAGAAAGGGAAACATATCAAGGGAGGGGACAACGGGGACTGATTTAAAGTAAATCACTAGAATAAAAGGTTAGAGCTAAAGAAGATAGGTTAGAATTAGGGAAGAATATCAAAATGCCAGAGAATTCACAAGTCACAATCATAACTTTGAATGTGAATGGGATGAACTCACCCATAAAATGTAGACGAATCGCAGAATGGGTTAGAATCCAAAATCGTACCATATGTTGTCTTCAAGAAACACACATGAGGCGGGTAGACACCCACAAGGTCAGAATTAAAGGATGGAGTAAGACCTTCTGGGCCTCAACTGATAGAAAGAAGGCATGAGTTGCAATCTTGATATCTGATGAAGCCAAAGCAAAAATAGACCAGATTAAAAGGGATAGGGAAGGTAATTATATTTTGTTAAAAGGGACTTTAGATAATGAGGAAATATCACTAATCAACATGTATGCACTAAATAATACAGCACCCAAATTTCTAATGGAGAAACTAGGAGAATTGAAGGAAGAAATAGACAGTAAAACAATATTAGTGGGAGATTTGAACCAACCATTATCAAATTTAGATAAATCAAATCAAAAAATAAATAAGAAAGAGGTGGCACATGGCACATTCACAAAGATTGACCATACACTAGGTCACAGAAACATGGCATACAAATGCAGAAAAGCAGAAATAATAAATGCAGCCTTTTCAGATCACAAGGCAATAAAAATAATGATCAATAATGGTACATGGAAAACCAAATCAAAAATTAATTGGAAATTAAACAATATGATACTCCAAAATCATTTAGTTAGAGAAGAAATCATAGAAACAATTAATAATTTCATGGAGGAAAATGACAATGGCGAGACATCCTTTCAAACCTTTTGGGATGCAGCCAAAGCAGTAATCAGAGATAAATCCATATCCATGAGTGCATATATTAACAAACTAGGGAGAGCAGAAATCAATCAATTGGAAATGCAAATAAAAAAACTCAAAAGTAATCAAATTAAAACCCCCCAGCAGAAAACCAAACTAGAAATCCTAAAAATTAAGGGAGAAATTAATGAAATTGAAAGTTATAGAACTATTCATTTAATAAATAAGACTAGAAGCTGGTACTTTGAAAAAACAAACAAAATAGACAAAGTACTGGTCAATCTAATTTAAAAAAGGAAGGAAGAAAAGCAAATTAACAGCATTAAAGATGAAAAGGGGGCTATCACCTCCAATGAAGAGGAAATCAAGGCAATCATTAAAAATTACTTTGACCAATTATATGGCAATAAATACAGCAATATAGGTGATATGGATGAATATATACAAAAATACAAACTGCCTAGAGTAACAGAAGAAGAAATAGAATTCTTAAATAATCCCATATCAGAAAATGAAATCCAACAGGCCATCAAAGAACACCCTAAGAAAAAATCCCCAGGGCCCGACGGATTCACAAGTGAATTCTATCAAACATTCAGAGAACAGTTAATCCCAATACTATACAAACTATTTGACATAATAAGCAAAGAGGGAGTTCTACCAAACTGCTTTTATGACACAAACATGGTACTGATTCCAAAACCAGGCAGATCAAAAACAGAAAAAGAAAATTATAGACCAATCTCCCTAATGAATATAGACGCAAAAATCTTAAATAGGATACTAGCAAAAAGACTCCAGCAAGTGATCAGAAGGGTCATCCACCATGATCAAGTAGGATTTATACCAGGGATGCAGGGCTGGTTCAATATTAGGAAAACCATCCACATAATTGACCATATCAACAAGCAAACCAACAAAAATCACATGATTATATCAATAGATGCAGAAAAAGCCTTTGATAAAATACAACATCCATTCCTATTGAAAACACTAGAAAGCATAGGAATAGGAGGGTTGTTCCTAAAAATAATAAACAGTGTATATCTAAAACCATCAGCCAATATCATCTGCAATGGGGATAAACTAAATGCATTCCCAATAAGATCAGGAGTGAAACAAAGATGCCCATTATCACCTCTACTATTTGACATTGTACTAGAAACACTAGCAGTAGCAACTAGAGAAGAAAAAGAAATTGAAGGCATCAAAATAGGCAAGGAGGAGACTAAGCTATCGCTTTTTGCAGATGACATGATGGTCTACTTAAAGAATCCTAGAGATTCAACCAAAAAGCTAATTGAAATAATCAACAACTTTAGCAAAGTTGCAGGATACAAAATAAACCCGCATAAGTCATCAGCATTTCTATACATCTCCAACACAGCACAGCAGCAAAAACTAGAAAGAGAAATCCCATTCAAAATCACCTTAGACAAAATAAAATACCTAGGAATCTATCTCCCGAGACAAACACAGGAACTATATGAACACAACTACAAAACACTCGCCACACAACTAAAACTAGACTTGAGCAATTGGAAAAACATTAACTGCTCATGGGTAGGACGAGCCAATATAGTAAAAATGACCATCCTACCCAAACTTATCTATCTATTTAGTGCCATACCCATGGAACTTCCAAAAAATTTCTTTACTGATTTAGAAAAAAACATAACAAAGTTCATTTGGAAAAACAAAGGATCAAGGATACCCAGGGAAATAATGAAAAAAAATACAAAGGAAGGGGGCCTTGCAGTCCCAGATCTCAAACTATATTACAAAGCAGCTGTCATCAAAACAATTTGGTACTCGCTAAGAGACAGAAAGGAGGATCAGTGAAATAGACTTGGGGCAAGTGACCTCAGCAAGACAATATATGATAAACCCAAAGATCGCAGCTTTTGGGTCAAAAATCCAGTATTCGATAAAAACTGCTGGGAAAACTGGAAGACAGTGTGGGAGAGATTAGGATTAGATCAACACCCCACACCCTACACCAAGATAAATTCAAAATGGGTGACTGACATGAACATAAAGAAGGAAACTATAAGTAAATTAGGTAAACACAGAATAGTATACATATCAGACCTTTGGGAAGGGAAAGACTTTAAAACCAAGCAAGACATAGAAAGAGTCACAAAATGTAAAATAAATAATTTTGACTACATCAAATTAAAAAGCTTTTGTACAAACAAAACCAATATAACTAAAATCAGAAGGAAAGCAACAAATTGGGAAGCAATCTTCATAAAAACCTCTGACAAAGGTTTAATTGCTCAAATTTACAAAGAGCTAAATCAATTGTACAAAAAATCAAGCCATTCTCCAATTGATAAATGGGCAAAGGACATGAACAGGCAGTTCTCAGATAAAGAAATCAAAACTATTAATAAGCACATGAAAAAGTGCTCTACATCTCTTATAATCAGAGAGATGCAAATCAAAACAACTCTGAGGTATCACCTCACACCTAGCAGATTGGCTAACATGACAGCTATGGAAAGTAATGAATGCTGGAGGGGATGTGGCAAAGTCAGAACATGAATGCATTGCTGGTGGAGTTGTGAATTGATCCAACCATTCTGGAGGGCAATTTGGAACTATGCCCAAAGGGCGATAAAAAACTGTCTGCCCTTTGATCCAGCCATAGCACTGCTGGGTCTGTACCCCAAAGAGATAATAAGGAAAAAGACTTGTACAAGAATATTCATAGCTGCACTCTTTGTGGTGGCAAAAAATTGGAAAACGAGGGGATGCCCTTCAATTGGGGAATGGCTGAACAAATTGTGGTATATGTTGGTGATGGAATACTATTGTGCTGAAAGGAATAATAAAGTGGAGGAATTCCATGTGATCTGGAACAACCTCCAGGAAGTAATACAGAGTGAAAGGAGCAGAACCAGGAAAACATTGTAAACAGCGACTGATACACTGTGGTACAATCTAAGGTAATGGACTCCTCCACTAGGGACAATGCAATGTCTCTGAACAATCTGCAGGGATCTAAAAAACACTATCCACAAGCAGAGGATAAACTGTGGGAGTAAAAACACCGAGGAAAAGCAACTGCTTGACTACAGGGGCTGAGAGGAAATGACTGAGGAGAGACTCTAAATGAACACTCTAGTGCAAATACCAACAACATGGAAATGGGTTCAAACCAAGAACACATGTGAAACCCAGTGGAATTGTGCACCGGCTATGGGAGAAGTGGTGGGAGGGGGGCGGGGGGAGGAAAAGATAATGATCATTGTTTCCAATGAATAATGTTTGTAAATAACCAAATAAAATAATGTTTAAAAAGTCAAAAAAAAAAAGATACTCACCCCATACCACAAGTAGCCAAGCAAATGTTGTAATCTGACTGCCCCATCCAGATATTATTACTATTTTGCATTTCTTCATTGGCTGTACCATTAGCAAGGAAGTAAAGTCCTCCGCCCTGGCTTATAATAATAAATAAAAGCGGTCCAAAACAAGGAACAGAGCTCTTCTTCCTCTGGAGCTTCCTGGGAAAGATTCGATAAAACAATACAAACCTGAGATGAATGTTGGGATGAGTCAGGAAGTTTTCAAAAGATCATCTCATTGAATTATTTACTGGGTTTTAAAGGGGGTTTTGGACTGGGAAAAATGGAAGAGCCATCTAAACGGTGAGTGGCAAGCCAAGAGGGGGTAGGGTCCAAGGACAAAGTGTCCTCCTTCTTCCAAGGAGCCTTTGTTCCACAGGATTTTAGTCCTAGAATAATCAGCTCATAAACTCAATGAGGGGGGAAACCCCAGCCACTCACCCAGATCTGCTTTTATTATAATGACCGATGCTTTTAGACACTAATTTTCTTCCAACTTTCCACTTGCTGATTAATTTTCTGTTGACTCTCAAGCAATTGAAGATGTTTTGGAGCAAGGAGGAATATTTATGATGCAAGTGAATCTGAATAACAGAATGGATTCAGTTGGGAAGAGGCTACAGTGGCGATAGTTATCTCACTTAAATTGGGGCTTAGATTTCTTCAAAATGAATTCTTTTGTGAATAGATTCAACATAGAGTCTTTTCATTTCATCCAATAGGATATAAGCTTCTGAAGGGCTGGGAATAATTCACTTTTATATTTGTATTCCTAGCACCAAGGGGATCTAGGAGGCATAGTGGATAGAGTGCCTGGAGTCAGGAAGATTCATCTTCATGAGGTCAAATATGGCCTGAGACACTAGCTGAGTGACACAGGGCAAGTCACTTGACCCTGTTTGCCTCAGTTTCCTTATCTGCAAATGAACTGGAGAAGGAAATAGCAAACTACCCCACTATCTTTACCAAGAAATTCAAATGGGTTCATGAAGAGTGGGATTGACTGAAATAACTAGTCAACAAAATTCCCAGCACCTAATATAGAGCTTGGCATGTAATGGGTGCTTAATAAATGTTTTGTTGATTGGTTGAAGCTTGTGGAGTCCCTCTGGAAGACTACACAAACCAAGAAGGTACCCAGGGCCATCCCTAGGCACAAGTGTAAAGTAGGCAAAAATAGTCTTTGACCTTCCAGCTCCCCTTTCTTTGACATGTTTATGCCATTACACTTTCCTCACTCTCCTGTTCCTTTTTATCACTAACACCAGCCCCCATCAACGTTACATACCAAGCTTGGCTCTCATCATGCCCTTTCCGAAAACTTACTCTCAGGAAAGGATTCTTGTGCCATTATTTACCCTTTAAAATTCCATTTAATTTGAATTTTAAAAAAAAGTTTGAGTTCCCTCTCCTATGGATATCTTCATTCTAAACTCTGAGGTGGAAAGACCATTGGACTTAGCATCAGGGTTCAGGGGCTTCTATCTTAGCTCTGATGATTACTAGATGTGTGGCCATGGGTAAGTGGCTTTCTGAGGCTCAGGTTTCTCCTCTGTGAAGTGAGGATGAAAAGGCTATAGAACAGTAAACATTAAAAGAATGGAAAATGGAAATGGAAATGGAAAAATAAGATTATTATCTCCCAGAGATAATTCATTATCTCAGAAAAACAAAACTGGAGGAGTGAGGAAACACAGGGTCAAGTGTTAGTGGTGCTATAAACTAGCTCTGATTTTAGGCAAATCATGTAAATACTCTATATCTCAGTCTCCTGAGAAGATCATTGGCCAATGAGATCTCTAAGGAGCCATCTAACTCCAAAATTCCATGCTTCGAATTATAAAATCTATAAAATAACATATAGAATTTCTAATAATAGAAAGTTTTATCCTCATTAAACCAGTTTCAAGCATCAGCAGAAATAATTTAGAGAGGAGAGGAGAGGAAAGGAGAGGAGAGGAGAGGAGAGGAGAGGAGAGGAGAGGAGAGGAGAGGAGAGGAGAGGAGAGGAGAGGAGAGGAGAGGAGAGGAGAGGAGAGGAAAGGAGAGGAGAGGAGAGGAGAGGAGAGGAGAGGAGAGGAGAGGAGAGGAGAGGAGAGGAGAGGAGAGGAGAGGAGAGGAGAGGAGAGGAGAGGAGAGGAGAGGAGAGGAGAGGAGAGGGATGGTGTAGAAGTATGTTTTGAATGGGAGAAGGAAGAGGGACTTCCTGGGTTCTAGAAAACATATCAAGGCATCTGCTGAAAGGGCAGTCAGGTGACACAGTGCATAAATCGCTGGTCTTCATGATTTGAAATCTGGCCTCAGCTGTGCAGCCCTGGGCAAGTGACTTAATCCTATTTACCTCAGTTTGCTCATCAGTAAAATGAGCTGGAGACGGAAATGCTAAACCACTCCAGACTCTTTTCCAAGAAAGCTGCAAAGAGGCCACAAAGAGTAAGTAAGACACACTGAAACAAGCGAACAACAACAAATATATGGTTGGCTCACAGTACCATAAATTGCCTGGTCTTCGATGAATTTTGTAGGTCTTCTGGGAATGACACACTGTTTTGCATGCCTAACTTAAGGCTTATCAAAATACCAAAGTTCTCCTAATTCTAGCTCCTAAAGTCCCTGCTCTTCCTGTATGCCCACCCAAGCAGTTCCTCGGACAACTCTACGAATATTAAACAATTTCAAAAATTTAGAAACAAACTAATAACGATCCTGAACCTGGCCCTGGCCCCTTTCATCAGTTTTTGTACTGCCTGTCCACGCAGCCCTTGAGGCACAGCTAACTTTAGAACATGTGTGGGAGTCCAGGAACATCTGTTGAGAAGTGGCTAGGGTTTGAACTCTTCTAATTCTATGCAGCCAGATGCTTCTTTACCTGGTTTCTTACGCCTTTTTGCCAATGGATGCACTCTTCCTGTTTCACAGGGTATTTCTTCTCCAAATAAGATCTCAGTTTTCTGCTGACCAATCTAACATGCCACCTTTAGAGGGGGCAATAAGCCAGACGCATTGCCCACCTCCTCCCTGCCAGGAGGCATCTATCAACCCTTACAAAAAACCAATGATTGAGTACCTACCTTGTATATCACCTTACTGTTAGCAGCTTGAGGGGATTTAAAAAAACAGTATCTCACATTGCCCAGAGGGCTTTACAGTCTAGCTGAACTCACAAGAATTGTTTTTGTGTTGAGTTGTTTTATAGTTGTGTCCAAATTTCCCATGTCTCATTTGGGGTTTTCTGGCAAAGATATTAGAGTCGTTTGCCATTTCCTTCTCTAACTCATTTTATAGACAAAGAACTGAGGTAAAGGGGGGTTAAGTAACTTGCCCAGGATAACACAACTGATAAATGTCTAAGGTCAAATTTGGCCTCAGGAAGATAAATTTTCCTGACTCCCGGTCTAATACTGTATCTTCTGTACCACCCATGGAGTACTCACTAAGTGATCTTCAGTTAACTGTGCTCATACTCTATCCTACATTCTTTGCCTTCCTTTTATTTTTTTTAAACCTTACCTTTTGCTTTAAAATTGATACTGAGTACCAGTTCCAATGCAGAAGAGCAGGAAGGGCTAGGTAGTTGGGATTAAGTGACTTACCAAGGGTCACACAGTTAGGAAGTGTCTGAAGTCAGATTTGAACCCAGGACCTCCCATTTCCAGGGACAGTGCTGTATCCACTGAGTCATTTACCTGTCCCACCCCCCTCCTTTTCAATATAGGCTTGGAATTATTTTATAGAACAGCCCATTTATATTTATGGCATCCATCCATTTACTCAATTCAATTCGACAAATATTGATTAAGCTCTAGTAATAGAAGTACTGCCAGCCATCATGAATAGGTGTAGCCTCTCTGTCATCATCCAGAGAGGCAATCTCTAACAATGCAACATGGTAAGTGCACTTGAGATCCTTCAGAACCTGCCACCTTGGCAGTCATTGTGACCAAAAATCCAGAAAGAAAGTTTTTTACCAAAGTCCTTTTGCATTATCAAATGGTTCAAATCTAGAAATGGATATGATTTTATCAGTGGAAATGGCATTTTAAAAGAAGCATTACCATCTGCCCTGCTACTGCACCCTAAGGATCATAATACTTTTTCATCTGACTCGGGGACATAGATTTCCTACATGGGTGGTCTCCCCCATTAACATGGGAACTTCTTGAGAGTATGAGATTGTTTCTAATTTTCTGTTAGTATCTCTCATGCCTCACTTTGCACAATAGTCCTTAATAAAATGCCTTTTCATCCATTCTACTGAATACCAAGCCTTAGGATCAGAACTGAGAGTCATGAAAGACTTAAATGAGATTCAATACCTTTCCCCAGTTTGGGGGGATATGACTCACATGCTAAGAATAAGAATAAGAATAATTGGCATTCATATAAGTTTGCAAAGAGGACTGGGCAATGAAACCCTTGCCCTTTAAACATGCTTGGTGGGCTCTGCCTTCTCTAGTCCCCTTTGTAGACTTCAGAATGTGCACAACTGTCCTTTGCCTATTTCCTGTCTATATGCTGCATGGTAGAGAAAAGGAATCTTCCATTTAGCTTCAGCCCCTGTACTGAGAGTACTTACAAAATGCATTAACAAGATGGCTTATTCTTTTTGCTGTCTGAGTTCCAAAGCAGAAGATAAAGATGTTCTAAGCATAAGTTCTTCCCAGAGCTTCCATTTTGGAGAAAGACCCAGGATAGACATCTTTTTTCATGTGTATTTTGCTATCTGCTAAAGAGAAAGTGACCTCCCTTCTCTCTACACCCACCTAATACTTTTCAGCTTTTTTGACTTCCATATAGAATGTAAGCTCCTTGAGGGCCGGAACCGTCTTTCTTTTTTGCTTGTATTTGTATCTCCAATTTTTAGCACAGTGCCAGGTATATAGTGCCCATATATGTTTGTTTAGGACCTTTGTTGGGCTGAGGGAGGACATGACTAGCCACAGTGAACAGCATGAAGAATGGAGAATAATTGGCCAGAGCCTAGAGTATGCAGAGGGAAATATTTGGAGATAAGGCTGGAAGCAGGCACAGCTCTGGGCAAAGAGCTATGTGCTGACTGTGTCTTGTCTTTCCTGTTAGATGGCCAGCAACTTGAGGTCAAGGATAGTGGCTGTTCTGTTGTGGCTAATCCCTAGTGCCAAATTCAAAGCTATGCTCCCTGTGATCATTCAGCAAACATGGCAAAAACCTGTTTTTGTGGAATCAATCAGAAACAAGGTCAGTCCAAAGGCACTAAGAAAGAAATTTCCCAAAAGATAAACTTTGATTGTTTTCTGTAAGAATTTTGTTTTTTTTTAATTCTATCCTATTTAAAAGATAAGAGATAAATAGTGAGGAGTGATGCCTTCTTTCTGACTATTGGAAAATATCCGAAACCCCATAAAAACAGCAAAAAAGTAGAATCATTGCTCTGAATGGAGCCTTACAGACAATACAGTCTAACATTTCATTTTACAAATACACTGTGGCTCAAAGATAGGAAGTGACCTACCTGAGGTCACACAGCATGGTCAGAAGCAGAGCCAGGGTTAGAACTACTTTCCTTGATTCCTAATCAAATAACCTGTCATCTATTCTTCATCTCTGACAAATAAAAACCTAATCCAAGACTTCTCGTCTCATTGTTTCCATTGTGTAACCTGCCACTTTCATAAGACATCAATCACCACATATTCATATACATGTAATACATTATCCCCTGGTCCTCCTCCCCACTGCCTAAATGTCTGAGATGTTGCATGTTAGCCAGCCATCCCCCAGGGGTCTCCAGTATCCTCAATGGGGTTTAGGATGTCTAGGCTCTTTGCCAATGATTCCAGTCCCCACCAATGGTGTTCCTCCAAGTGTAAAAGGCAATCCCCTACACCTAAGGTTCATTTAGCTACAAAGACATAATAATGATATACAGATATGCTCCACAACACATAGGAGGCATCCTCCTCCTCCCATGCCACCTTGGGGAAGGATATCTGATAATTTGATAATTATGTATGTATGTATGTATGTATGTGTGCATATATATAGGCACTGTGCTAGGCACTTTACAATTGGTTGGTTGGTTGTTGCTCTTCAGACCCAAAGGGAACCAAAGCAACATTATTACGTTGAAGTCAATGCACAGTGCCCATCAGACTGACTGTGGCTCATCAGAAGTACAAGTCAGGCACAAAGAGCCTGAACATTTGCCATGGAGATGTCTCTAAGTTTGGGCATCTCACATTTCTTTTGAGCTACTGAAATTCTGCCTTGCTCATTGAACATGGCACCTTTTTTGATGTGGGCATGCAGCCCTGTTGGACAGTCCTGCATGTCTCACAACATGCCAAAGTAGTTCAGAGAGACTTTTAAAGTTATTATCTAATACAATTCAACCCTGGATGGTAGATGCTATTATTTTCTCTATTTTACAGTTGAGGAAACTGAGGCCAGCATTGATTAAATAATTTTCCCAGGGTCACCTAAAAATAATTAGTGTCCTTAACCCAGCATAGTTCTCATATAGCACAGACCCAGGTTCCAAGTCCAAGTCCTTTCTTGGGTTCCATTCTCAGGTGCTCTGACTTCTCAGGGTTTCCTTGCTGGGTTCACTGGATACAAATTCAGAGTGGAATCCTGGCTCCCTGGTCATGGTGACTTGAGCTCCCCAGTCTGGTGAGAGTAGCCAAATGCACCTGGAAACTGAGAAGAGACATAAACACTAGGTTAATTCCTCCAAGTCGTAGGGGAAAAAGAAAGAGGCATCCACCTGGCCATGTCCAGTTCCTGATATTTGTGCTGTGGGTGAATTGTGTATGACCTTTATGCTCAACACAACCCCAAAAGAATACATGGACAAAATGAGAGATCTTCCTCATTTAACAAATATTTATTGCATGCCTACCATGTTTTAACACTGAGCTATGTACTGAAGGGGACACAAAGATGAGCAAGAAATGGTCCTTCTCTCAAGGGGTTTACTATCATAAAGAGAATGCTGATTTTTTGGTGTCCCATGGGCCACTTGCTATAACGTTACCCCCCCATCTATCCCAAGTTACTAAACAACCACCCATTCAATAAATTCTGGCAACCAGTGTGGTCACAATCTCCACTCCTTATCTTCAATCTAAAGAAAAATCAAGTATCTGTCACTACTCTTTCATTCCCTATGCAAACAGTAGAAAAGGGATCAGAAACAAGGACACACTACTTTTTTTAAAATTGCCAACCCTTACAATATGGTTAATATGCTAACCATGACCACTTTCTTTTTTAAAAAAATCTTATTTTTTCTAGTTACATGCAAAAATAATTTTTAGCATTCATTTAAAAATGTTTTAGTTCCAAATTCTCTCCTCCCCACCTTCTTCCTCCCTTTCTGAGGCTGTAAGAAATTTGACATAGGTCATACATGTGTAATTAGACAAAACATGTCCATGCTAAGGAGGTTGTGAAAGAAAATACAGACCAAAAAAAAAGACACACAAATAAGCAAAGAAAATGGAAAACAGTATGCTTCGATCTGTATTTACACTCCATCAATTCTTTCTCTGACGGTGAACTGCATTTTTCATCCTGAGTCTTTTGGAATTGTCGTGTCTCATCATATTGCTGAAAATAGTGAAGTCTTCAAGATGACTTTCCTTGCTGGAGAGCACAGCCCAGGAAATTGTAAGCAGGTACAGTGATTGACTTCTGCCCAATCCTAGTCCTTAGATATGTGGTTACAAGATCCTGAGTTACATCCATTGGGACAATGCTGTTTCCTACCTTTCCCTGCCATGTAAATTTTATTCCATCTTCTTCTGTCTGAACATGGCCAAAAGGCTAGCAAAGGCAACATAGTCACAAATACTGTTTTGCCAATTATAGTTCATTTGATTATGTCTAAAGCTGAGTGGCAACATGATGAGCGAAACCCCAAGAGACAGTAGAAAGAGTGCTGGGACTGAGTTTGTATCCCAATTTTTCCTCATCACTAATTATGTAACTTTGGAAATCACTTAGCCTCTCTGGGACTCAGTTTTTTCAGCTGTAAAAACTAGAGGATCTCTAAAGTCCCATCCATCTCTAAATTTATAATGCTTTGAAAAGTACTCTAAAACTATAGATGAAACTCAGTAATGAATATTGAAATTAAGCAATTGTAAATAAAAGTTATTCAAGCAAACCATAGAAACATATTTCCCCAAATAATTCACTAAGATCAAGTTAGTATGACTACCTTAAATCAAGAACCATTCACTAATGGAAAACAATTAGCATAAATAATCATCTAAACAATAAAAAGAATTTTAAAAACCACAAGGTAATTTCAGTAGATGATGGAAGAGTTGGGGGGGAAGTCTTTGGCAAAATACAACAATCATTTATGTTATCAACCCTAAAAAGTATCTCAGGTCCTTCTTTAATGTGATCAAAAGCACATATGTGTATATATATATATATATATATATATATATTTTTTTTTTTTAAACCAAGAGCTAGCATTGTTCACAAAAGAGAAACATCATAAGGATTGTCAACATAAACATGGCGGCTACATACAGGAGTGAGAAGATTGGACTTGGAGTTAGTTTCTCCCAAGGGCTACAATAATAGCCCTCACCTCCCAGGGTTATTGGGAAGAAAAATGAGATCATGTGTCAAGCACCCTTCAAACCCTCAAGTGCTATAGAAATGCTAGCTCTTGTTATCATATGTGAAAAGATCACAAAAAAGGAGTTGAACTTTGCGTGATAGAAAAAGCAATGAAGGTCCTTGAGAAGAGATCATGAAACATAGCTGGGGTACGAGTAGAGCAGATGAGGTACGGGTAAAACAGAACAGTGTACACACATCTGGATATTTTGTTCATTGTTCTTGGTGACACAGGAGGGTGATCTGGAGGGGGACAGGCAATGACTGTGACTTAAAGTGCAGACTATCACTCTTTGTCTTTGTATCCTCTGTTCCTAGCACAGTACCTGGCATAGATGCTTAAAAAAATGCTTGCTAATTACTCGACATATAGGCAAAAGACATCAATAAAATCTATATTTTAAAAAAAACAGCCTCTCATCTTCTGTCCTAGTATCAATTCTAAACTAAAAGAGCAGCACGAGCTAGCCAATTGGTGTTAAATGACTTGCCCAGGGTCACACAGCGAGGAAGAGTCTGAAGCCAGATTGAACCCAAGAACAGCTTTGTATATATTTCATTGCACATATGGATCAGCGCCCGAAGGCATTTTTAAGGTCATAAATCACAAATCAGCTGCCAATTTCTATCCATGGAGGGAACTTCCACACGGAGAATTATCCCACATCGATGAAAGCCCATGACCAGCTTCTCCACCCCTACCACACTAATACCCACAGAGGCACACATGCCTTCCCTCAATGAATTTTGCTGTTTTGATGAGATCTTGGGAACAAATGGAGCAGATGTTTCTTTTTTCGGAATGGTCACAGATGGTAGCAAATCCACACTCCAGAAGAGACAGAACAACAAACATGCAAAGGGGCCCTATCTACCCACTCAAATATAGTAAACACTCCGCTGCACTGTCTCACGGTCATTCATTCTTCTCCCTAGAATTCTGATAAAACAACAGAAAAGCTCATTAATGTTCCTAAGATAGGGTTCCCATTCACAGGAAGGGGAAAAAAAGACAGGGAAGGAGACAGGAAGAAAGGGTGGAGAACCAATAATAACATGATGGTCTGAAACAATAAAGCCATCGGTCAAGAGATGCCCTAACAATCTGGGAGCCAACAGCCTGCAGTCGATGCCCCAGGGAGCGGTGAACTGGACCTCCAAGCCCACTTTGTGGTTTGACCAGATTCTAAGTGGCTCACATGGGGAACAGTGAGGATATGAGAGGAAGAAAGCGGGGAGATGGGGAGTGAAGGGCTTGATAGTCATATTAAAAATGTCCTTGAGATTCTTCTGAATTTGCCATTATAGTGTCCCACTGGTTAAATATAGGGTCAAATTGTTTTTCTATTTTTAAAGTAAATTTTATTGGAAAAGCTAGGTTAGCCCATAGATAGGAGGACCCAGATTAAAATGTGGCTTCAGACACTTTCTAGCTGTGTGACCCTGGGCAAGTCATTTAACCCCAAGAAAGAAGGTAAGGGTTAAAAAAAAAGTTGTCCTCTCATAATTAATTTTCTTTGGGGGGGGGGGGTATATGTGTATCATTGTTCAAAACCTATTTCTGTGCTATTCCTATCCACAGTACAGTGATCCTTTAAAATCAAAACCCCAATCATATCATTATCATCAAAATTAATTTTCAAGATGGCAGTAAAGGGGTTTTTATAGTACTGGCTTTAGGAAATAGGACCAAGACTTTGTCTTAGACATTGTGCTCGCTCTGGATTTTTTTAAGTTTAGGAGTCAGAGGGAGGAGCAAAATAGCCTGAAAGCTACAAAGCTGAGCCTGGAGTTGGGAAGCCCTGATTTCAAATCCAGCCTCAGACACTTCCTAGTGGTGTGGTCCTAGGCAAGTCACTTAATCTCTGCCTCATAATAACAACAGCACCTCTCTCACAGAGTAGTTGTGAGGACCAGTGATATAATATTTGTAAAACACTTATCATAGTGCCTGGCACAGAGTTATATAAATATTATATAAAATTAAATAAATAAATCCCCCCTCCCCCCACCTTTCCCAAAGCTATGCTAGACTCAGTCTCTCTCTATAAATCAGTCATGTAAATTTCAAACCAGGGTCTGAAATGAATTCGAGTCCTAATAAATCAAGCTCTGGATAGGTCATAATTTAATTAAAAATTGAAAATATGACTCATGGCACTTAAGTTTACTCATGTTTACTGCCAAAAGATGCATCATCTCAATGACAGTGGTAAATTCCTCTAGGGGCATCTGGGAGATTGGAATAGGTATAGAAATTAACATGTGCATTTAAAGATTTCCCGTAATTGTTAAGATGAATGCCTTCGGGGCAGTGATGGGGAAGCAATTTCTAAGCACATCAGCAAAAACCAGGCAAACAGAATCTTTGGCCATATCTGTCCTTGCTTTGCATCCGATGAAAGCATGACATTTCCCTTATCCTCGTGCTCCTGATCCATTTTATTAGTTAAACTGTCCTCTTTTGCTCCTGCTCCCTTCACTCAGCTTTTCAGCTCTCCTGTCTACAAGCCATTTGTTTATCCTCCTGCATTGGGGGGAAATCAGTTCCAGCTTCCCAAGTTTAAATCATTTCCCCTAACATTTAGCTGTCCTTTACTTAACCTAGGAGGCTCCTTCCTCTGTCTCCTACTTAATATTTGGGCATAGCTTTTTTGCTCCTTAAAATGACTGAAGAAATACAACTATATACATAAGTACATATAGAGAGAGATAACAGATTAATAATAATAATTTAAGCCATTACTCCTATAATAAAGTTTATAAAGTATTTTAAGTAAACCATCTCACTTGATGAATAAAACCACTCTGGACTTTCACCTCCTCCAAACAATTTGGCAAAGAGGATATATATAAACAAATAAATACAAATAAATAAAATAAATAAAAAATAAAAGCAAATAAATAAAATATAAAAACAAATCAAAGTATTCAACAGAAAGCTAGATATACAAATACACGGTAGGTGGCACTGTAAATTTAGAAGTCCATTTGGGATTACTCTGAAAAAGTAACTAGAATTGACAGAAATTCCCACTGTAAGGCTTATATCCACAAGGTCAGAGAGAAAAAGCAAAGTTCCAAGCCACACCAAATACTCCTAACAATACTTTGTGCAAATGAAGTCAGGAGCAGGGAACGTACATGCCCATCTATTGCCAGATAACTAAACTGTGGAACATAAATGCAATTCAGTATTTCTGTGTGCAGTGCCTGGCGCACAATAGGTGCTTAATAAATGCTCCCCCATTCTTTCCTGTAAGAAATAACAAATATGAAGAAGTCAGAGTAGCATGGTAGACTTACAATAACCGAAGCGAGCAGAACCAGAAAAACAATATACACCATGACTATAATAATGTCAGTGGAAAGATTTTTTTTTAATGTAACTGAACACCAACAGCCAAGCTTGACAGGGATGAAGTGCTGAAAGGGGAAAAACAAAAAACCAAGAACCCTGCTTTATAGAGGTGAGGAAACATAGGGGTGAAATAGGCTGCCAGATATGGCTGACATTTTTGTCTGGTTTTGCTAGATGGCTTTTTCCCTCTTTCTTATAATAGCTGCCTTACTAGAGAGGTGGGAAGTAGAATATATTAAAAAATCAAGATGATGGGAAAATAAAAGATATGAATGAATGAACAAAAACACATTTATCCATCTAGTTTTGAGGAAGGAAGGAAGGAAGGAAGGAAGGAAGGAAGGAAGGAAGGAAGGAAGGAAGGAAGGAAGGAAGGAAGGAAGGAAGGAAGGAAGGAAGCTCATTAGCTATGTGATTCTGAGCAAATCAATTTACCTCAATTCTCCTTAATCCAACAGAGAAGGAAATGGCAAACCATTCCAGTATCTTTGTCAAGAAGAGAGATGGGGGCAGCTCAGTGGACTGCAAGCCAGGCTTAGAGATGGGAGGTCCTGGGTTCAAATCTGACCTCAGATACTTCCCAGCTGTGTGACCCTGGGCAAGTCACTTAACCCCCATTGCCTACCCCTTACCACTCTTCTGCCTTGGAAGCAGTACATAGAATTGACTCCAAGACAAGAAGGTAAGGGTTGTTTTGTTTGTTTGTTTTTTTTAAAGAAGAAGAGAGGTCATGAAGTCAGAAACAAAAACAGCTACATAAAAGAATGAAGAAACACACAGTAATCATGACTGTGAATGTGAACAGTGAATTTACTCATAAAACAGTAGGATAGCAGAGTCTATTAAAAGCCAGAACCACAATATATAGTCTACAAGAAACACATTTAAGGTAGGGAGACACACAGAATAAAGGGAAAGGGTTGGAACAAAAGCGACTCTGCTTCAGCCAAAGGTAAAAAAGCAGGGGTAGCAATCATGATCGCAGACTGATTGTGATGGAATACTCTTGTGCCATAAGAAATGACAAACAAGATGATCACAAAAAATCTAGAAAGATTTATATGAGACGATCCAAAGTGAGGTGAGCAGAACCAGGAGAACACTGTACACAGTAACAGCAATAATGCACAATGATCAACTGCGAATGGCATCTATTTTCAGTAATACAAGGATTAAGGACAACTCCAAAGGATTTATGATGAAAAAGACTATCCACTGCTACAGAAGGAACTGATGAAATGTGAATACAGATTGAAGCATGCCATTCTTTGCTTTATTTCCTCTGTGAATTTTCCTCTGGGGTAAAGCAATATGTGTCTTCTTTCACAACATGATGAACAGAGAAATATGTATTATATGATAATATATGTACAACCTTTATCATATGATCTGCCATTTATGGGAAGGGGTGGGAAGGAGTGAGGAACATGGATCAAAATGATAGAAAATGATTATTGAAAATTGTACCAACGTGTATTCTGAGGGGAAAATTAAAAACAACCAAAAAAGAAAACACATGAAAGACTTAAAGTATAAAAGACGGCATAATTGTCTTCCCTTCTCAGTGAGTCCAAGTGCATTCTGGTAAATGTTTGATAAGATATACTTCTCAACATGCTTTTAAACTTTAATTGCATTATTACACTTTCTTAAGTCCAGACAATCAACAAGTAATAAATCAAGACCTGATTTGTAGAATTTGTCAATGTCCACGGTATAAACGCTCACATTGAAAATTTAACATTTGGCTTTCTTAAACCTGAACTTATGGTTGCCAGGAAGGCATCCCTTCTCACAAGCTCTGTAGTTTGGATTCCCTCCAGAAAGGAAACATACTTTGGGGTTGCTAAACAAACAACACCCTAAGATTTGGTGAGTTCCTTTCTTACTCCACATTGACTCTGAAGCCTTCAATTCACCTGGAAGGGAAATATATTTGCCTGCTGGCCAGACAATTAATTTCCCTTCCACTGAATTTGTACCATCCAACTAACTGACTGTAATAAATAACAAAATGTAGAGTACGTGTCCCTTGCTCCTTCATGTTATGACTTCTGACCTTGCTGTTCCTCTGCCCAGGGACAGGAGTTGTGTGAATAGTTTTCTTCCCATTTCTTGAGGCACATTCCTCAGGAAATTCCCATTTTCTGGCCAGATCCTCCAATTCTAAAACTTGAGGATTACATTTAGAGCCACCCCTAAACCTCACCGTGCTATCCAGGAAATTCCCCTTCGCTTAGCTGGAAAACCAGAGTCTAGGTTCACACTGCCTAGGAAACCCATCTCTACTCTGTCTCTATTCCTGCAAAGTAGAAGGACGATTGAAGTTTGACATTACCCAGGCTCTCTCCTTGAAGGCCATGCGGGTTTAACACATGGCTACTTCTGCCATGAGTCTTTCCAGAATCACCACTATTGCAAATTTCGTTGGTTGAGGAATGAGATTTGAGAGTGTTATTCATAGCTCTACTGTGTTCCCAAGCTCTCTCCAAAAGAAAGGTGGAGAGGAAAAAGGCTGCCAGAGGTATGTCTACTGCTCTGCACAAGTTGGTATAAAAGGGTGACTCCTCCTATAAGAGTTTAACCTCTCAAGAATCTAACCAGTCCTTCTCAGTATACCACTTATCATTGAAATCCATCATCTAAGAGGTACCCAAAAGAGAATCCAAACCAATGAATTCATCTTGGGGTTAGACCCATTCATTGAAATGCCTTCAGTCTTGTCAATCAAGTGCCAACAGCTGGAAATAGGATTACAACTTACTAACTACTACTTAAGATGATCAAGAGAACCAGAGAATTCCCCTACCCTGACTTGTTCTAAGAATATCTGCTCTCACCACTCAAAAAAAGTCAAGTTGTATGTCCCTCCTTAATAGAAATAGCCGACATTCTCTGGATAAGAAAATCAAGTCTTAGAGGTTCTAATTAGTGTGAATAATAAGTCCTGTATAGTAGCTGCATGTATTTGAACTGCACTATTTGAAGTTATAAGTATATAAAATATGGTCATTGGTTCTAAGCCAATGGAAATATGCAGTGAAAATAACGGCACACCTTAGGACCATGTTGGCAAACCTATGGCATGTGTGCCAGAGGGGGCTGCACATCACCTGCCCCACTACCCAGCAGCCCAATAGGAGCACTTCCTCCCTCCCCTGTCTGGAGTAAGGTCAGGACTTATATGCACCATGAGGGTTGCCATTTGGGCACTTGATCTCTAAAAGTTTAGCCATCACTGCCTTAGGGCATTCATGATTTCAACTAATGTGAATTCATCTTTGGTCTAGCACCCTTTCAGGTACACTATACTCTCTCTACCTAGATCCCTAGATCCCTGGGTGCTTAAAAATAATAAGAATAATACTACTAATAAAAATAATAACCATTGATATTTAAGGAGGATTTAAATTTGCATTATCTCATTTGATCCTTACAGTAACATTATGAGTAAGTGATAGTGACTGATAAAGTATTCACTCATTAAGCACTATATGCCAAGCACTCTAGGAATATGGACACAAGCAAACAAGACAATCTCTGATCTCAAAAGCTTACCTTCATACAGAGGAAAGACAGGTGGTATAAATTCCATTTTTTAGATGAGGCTCAGAAATGCTAAATGACTTGCCAGGTTTACACAATTACATGATGGTGAAGTTTTGTTGTTTGAGACAGAGAGATAATCCTGTGTCTGGTTCATGGTTAAAAATAGTGGGATTGATGGGAAATGAGGAAGCTATAGATGCCATAGACACCCATCTTACAAAAAACCATCAAGTGCATGAGGTTTGTCTCTGGTCCCCTTCCTGTCTTCCTCCTCAACTTTTGGTCAATATTCCCTTCTTCTCTGATATTCAGTGCCCTCATGCTTTTTTCCCTTGCTTCCCTGGGCCCCCTCTGTATCCTGGACCTTGCTTTTCTCAGGCTTCTTCCTCCATCAAGAGCTTTCTGTTCAGTCTCATATCTGTTTCTCAGGTAATATTTACAGGGAAAGAGCGCTCAATTTTAAAAGACCCAAGTTCAAATCCTAGCTCTGTCACTTACCAATGTGTGACACTTCTCTGTGGCCATCTGTTTCTCTGTAAAATGAGGTTCCCTTTCAGTTCTGACAATCTATGAAAATCAATCTTTAACAAAAATCACCAATTCCTTTTCCTTAAGGAACAAAAAATCTGGAAAAATCTCACTTGGGGATATAAATATGGTTATAGTCAGGGCAGCCTTTGGTGGCTCTTCATTAATAAATTGTAGATCCTATTCCCTCACTTTACAGAACTGGGATTCAAATCAGAAGCTCTGGCGGCAATTTTCTCATCTTTAAAATGGGGATGAGATTCCCTTTACCTATCCCCGCAAGGTCACTGCAGAGGAAATTGCTTTCCAAACCTCTAGATACTATAGAAATATGTGTTGTTGTTATTATTAATTCACTACTCTTCTATGAAATGCAAAACTGGCTGCTTATCCTGGGTACCCCTCAGGGCTGGGCAAGCTGAAGGGATGGCCCCAAACCAGACTCATTCTGAAGAGGGAAGCCTCCTCAAGCCATAGTCATAAAGAAGTCCTGCGCTTTGGACTAAATGCCTGTAACCCACCCAGAGTAACCCTTGAGGAGAGAGAGAACCGACAGCCAAAGGGAGCAACCTTTACCTTTAGTCCCAGCTCTGAGACTATCGCTGATGGAATCATGCTACCCAATACCTTCAAGTATTTCCGTTTCCAAAATGAAAGAAACTAGGTCTTTCACCCCATAGATCTCGGCTACTGCCAGTTGCTCCAATCGGCCTGTGCAAATCTCTAAGGATAGACCTGCCAAAGCACATTTTTGAATTTGCTGCTTCTGATCCTTTGGAATCATTTATCCAACGGAGGTGAAGAGTGAGCTCGAAGGAGGAAATCAATGGGACCGGCTGATGCGTGAGCCTACAGCGCCACCTAGCACAACTAGACAGGCATTGCCTTCCATCCTTCTGCATCTCGCGTAACTAGGAAGGGGTTTCCATTTCATTCACAAAGTTCTGGGAAAGGGAATCTGGCTCAAAACCTGGAAACAGTTATTCTAGTCGAGGAGAGCTTCAAGCCCACTTCTGAGAGAAGAATTTGGCCCCAGGTCAGCTTTATCAGAAGCCTGAAGGTCTTTCTAGTAAGAAAAAGCCTTTGGTCTTTCTAGTAAGAGCAGTTTGGAAACTCACGTGGGAAGATCATACTTCTGACTCGGGATTACGATGAAGTATTCAAAGGACTGAATAACATCCTTTCCTTCCCTTGTAACTCTCTCTCTCTCTGTGTCTCTCTCTGTCTCTCTCTCTGTCTCTCTTTTTCTCTCTCCCTGTCTCTCGCTCTGTCTCTGTCTCTGTCTCTGTCTGTCTCTTTCTTCTTCTTCTTCTTCTTCTTCTTCTTCTTCTTCTTCTTCTTCTTCTTCTTCTTCTTCTTCTTCTTCTTCTTCTTCTTCTTCTTCTTCTTCTTCTTCTTCTTCTTCTTCTTCTTCTTCTTCTTCTTCTTCTCCTTCTTCTCCTTCTTCTCCTTCTTCTCCTTCTTCTCCTTCTTCTCCTTCTTCTCCTTCTTCTCCTTCTTCTCCTTCTTCTTCTTCTTCTTCTTCTTCTTCTTCTTCTTCTTCTTCTTCTTCTTCTTCTTCTTCTTCTTCTTCTTCTTCTTCTTCTTCTTCTTCTTCTTCTTCTTCTTCTTCTTCTTCTTCTTCTTCTTCTTCTTCTTCTTCTTCTTCTCCTTCTTCTTCTCCTTCTTCTTCTTCTTCTCCTTCTTCTTCTCCTCCTCCTCCTCCTCCTCCTCCTCCTCCTCCTCCTCCTCCTCCTCCTCCTCCTCCTCCTCCTCCTCCTCCTCCTCTCCCTCTCCCTTCTTTCTTATTCATTTACCTTGGCTACTTGTTCTCCTAAAATCTCTAACATGCCAAGGGAATCCTCTGGTTGAGTAAAGAAGGAATCTGAAGCTCCCCAATGGCCAGGATCCTGCATCTAATAATAGGAAACCAAGTGTGAGGGGCCACCAGGTTGCCCAAAAGATAGAGTGAGAAAGATCTGATTTTGAATTCTGCCTCTGATACCACACTTTATCACAGGGGAAAATCCCTTTACCCCTTATTCTCTTCATCTTTAAATCAAGGGAGATAGTTATAATTCCTGCCTCACAAGAGCAGTTGTGAGGAGCAAATGAGGTAATCAGCTAACAAAACAATTTGTAAACCTTTAAATACTATATTAAGCAAGGGCAGACCAGTTCATTAAAGGGTTTGTCAGTGCTTTAATGATTCCCATTAGAATCATTTTATGCCTGAGCAAGTAGCACAAAATGGTTTACAGTAAATCACACCAAGTGCGCTTTCAGCCACTTGGATGGAGGCTTCAGTGGGGCAAAGGGTTGGGGGGTTGGACTGAGGAGATGCCAGGCTAAGGAAGAGTTCACCTGGTATGTAGCCATTGGCCATTCTGCTATGAAGGAGTAGCTCCCTCTTCTTCTGCTTGGTAACTCCATTTTAAATCATTCTTTTTGGAAACCAGATGCTTAAACTCAGGAGTTTCAATCTGCTAAGTGGCTTCAAGTGCTTCTCTAAATCTCAGTGGCCTGAGACAAAGCCCTAACTGTCTAACCTTAGTGACAGCTCCTCCCTATGTAACCAAGAGAAGAGGATGGGATTTCCTAGACTGGAATATATCAGGCTCATAGGAAGCTAAAGGGAAAAGCCTGCCTCCCATTGTACTCAAAGAGGGCATTCCTCACTTCAAAGCTACAGAGTCCCCTTTCACAGGGAATTTATTCAGCCTAAGCAGTGGTCTAGAGCTCCCTATGAGAGCGAGGAAGGAAGGTCTTTCTATTTTCAGAGAGCAGGAAGTAAAGATGGCCTTCACCTTTGGGGTGGGGGTGGAGGGAACATCGAGGTTCTATTTCCACTAGAATTTTGTAAACTTTTCCTAGAAATGAAGTAATTGAAGATGAAAACAAGGTTCCATTCTTCCATCTGCCTTAATTATCTTATCAGGCACAAGCAAGAGTTTTTAGAAAATGTATTAATGCATACCCACATAAGAATTTTCCCACTTGCTCATTTCAACAAATTAATATACCCCAAATATAAAGCATTGATCCAAAGTCCTGAGTAAATATTGACCTATTTATTGTGCTTCCAGCATGTTTTAAAGCCAGGAGATTGGTTTAAGACCATTAAGAGTTAAGTTAGGGGCAGGTAGGTAGCTTGGTGAATAGAAAGGCAGGCCTGGAGATGGGGAGTCTGGGGTTCAAATCTGACCTCAGATACATACATACATATATATATATATATATATATATATATATATATATATATATATATATATAGAGAGAGAGAGAGAGAGAGAGAGAGAGAGAGAGAGAGAGAGAGAGAGAGAGAGAATAGGTCTGTGGACTCTGAGAAAGATGCCATTAAATGCCCACCCTAGTCCAAGAGAATGGGCCCCGATCTTTCTGCCAACAAGTCCAATAAATTTACAGAATGAACCATAGAATAATACATCAAAATCTCCCTTTTCCCCTTCCTTTCTCCTTTACTCAGTAAACTAACTTAACAACGCTCAAGGATCCTGAAAGGTAGACCTAGGAGAGGAAATTCACTAATCTTTGTCCTAGAAGCCCTGGGAAATAAATATTAATCACAATTACTTTCTGTGTATAGTTCTGTGAACACACCTCAGAACCTTTTTGGTCCTTCTTCCTTTCAAAGAGGGCCAATGAAATCATGCAATGATACCTTGACTTGCACATGACTTGGATTTTAGTGAGGCAGGTGTACAGTCATCAGCCTCACCCTGTTTCAGAGTGATGACCTGGGATGCAGTGGATCACCTTGGCCTGTTCGATGTCTGACCAAGCTCCAAGTGCTCCATGGTGCCCTCTTCAGCTGTCTTTATGGCCTTTGGAACACATTGCTCCCATCTGCCCATTCTGCTGGGAGAAGTCTTCACATGCTTGGGGTAGACACCCCTTTAATTTACTGACAGGTTTGAGAACTGTTGGTTACCCTCAACCTGGTTTAGTCCATTTGCCAAGATGGTTTTACCAGATATGGCCACCATATGCGATACAGCTTCTTGGAGCCACAGATGAGAGCTGGGTGAAAGGTGGACATTAAATGTGAATGAGCAGCCCTGAAAAGGGTGCAAGTCCCTCCTGAACACCTTCACTCTAGCCTTTGCTACTCTATCTGTGTGTGTGTGTGTGTGTGTGTGTGTGTGTGTGTGTGTGTGTGTGAGATCCAGACCTGTGATTTCATTCATGAGGGGACTCCCAGGGAGGAAATGAATACAGGCTGGCAGATGGTCTACAACATACAATCTCAGAGTTGTCCAGGGTCACATGAATGATATGTGTCAAAGCTGGGATTCTTATCTAGATTTTGCTCTTCCAAAGGCTAGTATTCCACAGTGCCTATCCAGTCATTACTTATTTCCAGAATATTAATTAATCATTTGTACACCAATTCTATTATTTCAAAAGATACTCAGAGAAAGATTTTATCTTGGTTTATGAGCAGGATTTTCTGCTCCAAGCCTTTTTTTGCCTTTAGTCAAACTTTGGAAAATATGAAGGTAACCAGCTACGTGAAAAATCAACATGGCAGGCCAATTAAGTTGGAGACAATAAGAGTAGAATTTCTGGGACATGGAAAGACTACTCTGCCTTAAGAGATTGTCCAGGATGTGCTACCACCTAGTAGCTTCCAATTTTTAACAAATTATTCTTGCTAATTCAGAGCCATGCTCATTGTTTCTCTGCTGCTGTTTAAGTATAAGTGCTATCAGAGCCCTCTAAATTTCAGCATCCTGAGGCAAAACCCTGGTCGTCCTGCTTAGCTATGACTGTGTTCTATGTTTTTGCCAAGGTTGTTTGCAGGTGGAGATCCCTAAGGGAAAAAATGCGAATTGTTTCCTTAAAGTATTGGATGGTGATCATAATGCACCAGCCAGATGCATGGTTTCTTAACCAGGCTTTTCCTTCCCTCCTTCTCTTTGACTTACCAAGAAGTGCCTGGCCAATGAGTCTATGAAAGTTCACTGGAGGTAAAGGATTTCAACTTCAATCTGTGGTGAGTCTAGAGTACGCAGGTGGTCTTTCTCCAGTAATTGCCTTCAAGAGCCTCAAGAGATGATTCAGAATTGTCCATTGTATATTGTTGGAGAAATATAACAACCATCATATCCTGCCAGACCAAATATGAACTCTTGTCCAAACCTCATATTTTCTTACTGCAGGTCCATGCCAAACCACGTTTCTCTGCTCCTGTAGGCAGATGCTAAAACTAACAATAAAAAGGATCTTTTTATAATAAAATCTATGAGAAAGCAACAGGAAGAAATATATGAGAAGACCCTAGCCCCAAGCTTAAAAGCACTGGGATTGTGATATTAAGCAATGTAAAGAAGGAAGAATTACTCAAATCCTATTTTGCTTCTTGTTTCTCTAGCAAGGAGGATGAAGTAAGGATTAAGAAGAATAAAACAGAAAAATAGTTGAGACCATTTAAATGCCAAGACAAGTGATAAGATGGCAAGAAAACAACTGGCCATCCTTAGGGAATTTAAAATGTCTAGCCCAGACTTATTACATCCCCAATTTGTGAATGTGCTTGTTAAATCACACATTGTCAGCAATCTTTTAAAAATCATGGAGGGTGAGGGAGACACCAGAAGTCACCAGCCAGACCATTGTTGTCTCTACGTTGTAAAGGGGGGGGAAAGGGGATTCTTCAGACTAACGATGAATGAGTTTGTCTTCAATTCTTTTATAATGCCAGCATACATTAATAAATGAATGGTTTGTAAGCTCTTTGAAAAAGAAACTGTGGTCACGATAAGCTAGCACAGGCTCTAGAATAAACCTTAGAAATCATCTAACCCAACTTCTTCATTCATTATAAGCAATCATTACTTCCTACATATGAGGTACTGTGCTAGGCATCACTCCAGAGACTCTTAACTCTTCTTAATGTCCTGGGCCCCTCTGGTAAAGCCTATAGACCCTTCTCAGTATCATATTTTAAATGCATAAAATTAAATACACAGAATTGTGAAAGAAACCAAAGTGAAAATTAAAATGTATTTTTTCCTCATCCAAATTCACAGAATCCCTGAAGTCTATCCATACATTTCAAATTAACAACCCCTTTGAAAAACAAGCCCCTGCCTCCAGAGAGTTACTAGGGAGAAGTGCAAGACATACAATAATGTGTGTCATCTCACAGAAAATACCAAAGGTCAAGTGGAAATCCAGATCAGGTCCTTTAAGGAAACAGAAAAACAAGAACATTTCCATCTCGATGATCAAGAAGGGCTTCCCTGAGGAGGTGGCATCTGAAAAAGTGGTTGGATGTTACCAGTCAGAAATCATCAGGGTATTGCAGAGATGGACTGCACAAAAGCACAGAGGCAAGAAGCTTCAGGATAATTGAGAGGAAAACTCCTAAATCCAATTTGGTTCTGCTGAAAAATGCATGAATGAGGTAATGTTAAATGAGGCTTTAAAAGCAAGTTAGTAGCTGGCTGTCTCACTTCATAGAGTACCAGACTTGAAGATTGAGAGGACTTGGATTCAAATTTGGGCTCAGATATTTTCTAGCTATATGACCCTGGGCAAGTCACTTAACTAGCTCTTCTGTCTTAGAATCACCAATACTTAGTACTAATTCTAAGATAGATGGTAAAGGCTTTAAAAAAAAAAAAAAGCAAATTGGAGCCTGATTGCAGAAGAATTTTGACACCAGGCTAAGGACATACCATTTTATACTCAAGATAAAGGGGAAATCACTAACGGGTTTTTACCAAGATAGTAAGCACTCTTCTTAATGCCCGGGTTTCCAGTGGAGTCAGGCATGCACACTAGAAAAAAGTATTTGGCACCGGGATGAATTCTAGAGGAAAAAGACTCAAGGCAGAGGCCAGTTAATAACCTATGACCTTGGCCAGAGAAGATCAGACCTGAGCAAGAGTGGCAGCAGTATGGGTGGAAAAGACGGCAATGAATGCAAGAAATAACTCCCAATTACATCTCAAAGATGAGGGGTATAGCATTCTTGCCATCTAGAAAACCCTGTAAACATTTTTTGGCCTTTTCTTCATACCAAAGAAGAAGCCTAAATTTTTTCTTTTTATTTCATGGGATATTTACAGTACTTTATTGTAAATTTTGGGTTAAAGGGCAGCTGGGTGGCTCAGTGGATTGAGAGGCAGGCCTAGACATGGGAGGTTCTGGGTTCAAATCTGGCCTCAGATACTTCCCAGCTGTGTGACACTGGGCAAGTCACTTAACCCCTATTGTCTAGCCCTTACCGTTCTTCTGCCTTGGAACCAATACCCAGTATTGATTCTAAGACAGAAAGTAAGGTGTTTTTTTTTAATTGGGATTAAGTATTTGGTCACAGGATATATGTAGGTCAATGTTAACATCTCTGGCTTTGGGGTATCATCTGCTAGCTTCTTTTCACAAATGTGAGCTTTTTTACTATTTCAATTTTAAAAAGGAAATTGTGTATATTTGTGGTGTTAAAAGATAAACTATTCTCAAATTTTGCAATACCATATATATATTATACATTTCTGAGTTTATAAACATTTTCTGTGCCATCTGCTGGCCTTTGCATGTCATCTGGGGCTTCTGCAGAACGCCTCTCAAATTCCTATTTCTTATGTCGACCAGGGTTATAGCAAAAAAAAAAGCAGTTAGGGAAGTAGCAATGTGGAAGAGATACACTTTATATATATAGCACTTTAAGGTTTGAAAAGTATATTACAAATATTGCTTCATTTTATCCTCCTAACAGCCCATTTTAAACTGAGGCTGAGAGGTCGTGATTTATCCAGGGCTTCACACTTAGTAGTAGCTCACAGCTGTACTTCTATCTTCAAACTTCACCACCATCCCTCCTGGCCAGTCTCATTTTCTGTTCTCCACCCCTCAGCTTTTTTAGCTCCCTTTTGTCTGCTGCCTTCCCCTATTTGAATGTAAGCTTCTTGAGGGCAGGGAATGCCTTTTTTTGTACTTGTATTTCCATTCCACCATGCCTGGTACATAACTGCTTAATAAATGTTTGTTGCCTGCCTGCCTGCCTAAGAAAATAGTGAATTGCCCATAAATGGAGGTTTTCAAGTTTGGAACAGTCAGGACCCTTTAGAGGAGCTCATGAGCTGTGTGGGTGAATGGAGTGTTTGGGAAGGGGTATGAAGGCTTGCTGAGACCTTTCCAGGTCTGCTCACCCACCTTTGCTGTCCAACTCTCACCTGTGGCTCCAAGAAGCTATATCACATGCCACACCTTGGTAAACCCATCTTGGAAGTTGACCTAAACCAGTTTGAAGGTAAACAACAGGTCTCAAACTTGTCAATGATTCAAGGGGATGTTTAAGGCATGTGAAGACGGGTGTATGAAAAACAATTTGTTCCAGGGGTCTTAAAGGAAGCCAAAGCAGGTGCTATGGAATGCTTAGAGTCTCGCTAGATATTGAAGATGCCAAGGTCATCCTCCACATCCTGAGCCACTGCAATCATCCTGACTTTTGTCTTGCACTGGACTTGGATGACTCTGGAAGAGAGAGGGAGGCTGACGACTCTATGTAACTCTGTGCTTCATTTAAATCCATTCTGTGAGCAAGTCAAGACATTAATGCTTATGATACCATTGGTCCTCTTCAAAAATGAAGTTCAAACAACGACACCATGTTTCTCTCAATCTGCTCCTTCATAAAAACATCCCAGACTCAGTTCTCCTGTCTTCAATCACTATAATCACTTGGGAATCTATGCAACTAGTTTGTTGCATAGTTTTATGTCTTTCCTTCCAGATTACAGGTACTTATTTGTTCTTGTTTCATCTTTCCTATTAGATTTCTAAATAAAACTACATTCTACTACTTTTAAACATTCTATTCTTTATATATAAAGATGATGGTATTGATCAATTTCATCAGTTCTTTTGAAACCTTTTATTGCCTCCCAAAAGAGACGCAAGAAGGTATCTCTTTCTTTTCTTTTAAGAAGTGAGGAACACAGAAGAGAATGTCCCCTATGTCGACATATTAAGTAGTTTGGATGAACTGTTTTATTTTTCTTTTTGCTCTTTGTTATGAAATTACTTTTTGGTAGGAGATAGGAGGGTGGATACACTGCCAAATATAGATTATATTAAAAACAAGATACCAAGAAAAAATTTCCTTTGAACTTAATGCAGTTATCCCAATAAATGTTGTTGACTGACTTATGATCATATATCAAAGAGTTAAAGTGAAAGGAACTTTAGAGGTCATCTATTCTAACCCTTTAATTTTAGAGAAGAAACGGAAGTCTTGGGGATGGAGGGGTCTGAGATCTACTCTGCATGGTTCAATTATAAGATGTCCTTCCTAAGATAAACTCACCATTGCTTTTTTTAAAATTTAGAATATTTTCCTATGGTTACATGATTCATGATTCCCTCTTCCTTTCTTCTTTCCTCCCCCATCTCAAAGCCAACAAGCAGTTCCACTGAGTTATTCAAAATCTATTCCCATGGTATTCATACTTGCAGTAGAGAGATCTTTGAACATTAAATCCCCAATCAGATCCCTATTGAATTACCTGAATGATCATATGCTTTTCTTCTGCTTTTCTGTTCCCACATAAAGTCACCATTTCTAAACTCACCACCATGCTGCTCACTCAAACCTTGATTGATGCTACCTACCTCAGATTCCTTTCCTGTCTGATTAGAAGAGTAGAGGGTAGAATACCAAACTCTTCTCAATGCCTTCCTTTATAGAGGGCAGCAACTGGACTCTCAGTTTCTCCAATTTGCATCTGCTGACCTGTCTGGTTTCAATTCCACAGAACCCCCTTGATCTCTCCTTCCCACTTTTCTGCTTCCTTTTCTGTGTTGTCTTCCTGATTAGATTGTAATCTACTTGAGGACAGGAACTGTTTTTTTTTTAATCCCCAGAATTTAGCATGGTGCCTGACACATAGTCAGCACTCGATACACATTTGTAGAATTGGATTGGAAACAAATAGTAAGTGACAGAATCAGGATTCAAACCCAGGTCTTTGGACTGCAAATGCAGCATTCTTTTCACTGTGCCATATACCTTCCTATGTCTACCAAAAAAATTGTTTCTTTTCTTCCAGTTTCTACCATAAACATTGTAGAGTCTGTCAGCACAACCTCTGACTCACTCTTTCCCCTCAATGAATTTTTGAAATGAATGTAATTACATCTAGCCCTAGATTTCATGCTTGTTTAGCTGATTTCTCTTATTTGATTGCAAGCACCTTGAGAATTCGGATCATGTCTATCCTGCACTACCTCCTCTCAAGCAATGAGAAGTTACTATGTTAGAATCATTGACTACATTGTTGGTGTGTCACTGACCTGCCTTTGTGCACACCAATAGCTATGCAGAGTCTATTGTGAATGATATCAATGGTATCAAGATCCTGTTGCCAAGCATAACACACGAGAGCTGAGCTGGGTGCTGTTAACTAGTACAAACAGGTCCCCAGTTTTGAGGAATGCCGGTGTTATGGCTAGACCTCTGGACCTCACCGCTGAATCCAGCCCATTATTGCCTTGAGTCAGTTTCCATCAGGAACTCAAGCTGCAATAGTACAAACAACCTGATTTTCAGGGAGTGGCTGCTCAGTGCCTGTTCCTGCAGAGTGGGTGTCAGTAAGAACTTACCAGAATCCTTTGGAAGACAGTGAGTGAGTAATGCCTCAGAGAGGCAGAGTCATTTTCTGTAGAAGAGGCGGGATAAAATTGCATGAGCAGATGAAGCCTTTGAAAGTTATGCAAAGGATCAGAGCTTCAAGTTGAGGGAGTTGCCAAGAGGCGAGCAATGAAGGAATAAGCCCAGGAAAGAAGCCTAGATTTAGAGCTGGGGTCTCTAAGTAGAGGCTCTGAGCCCCTCGAAGATCCAGGGGCACCATGGCATCATCCCAAATTGTGTACTGGCTAAGAGAGGGGAAGATGGATCACATCCCACTCTTCCCACTAAAACCACTCCAGGTATCGTGTCTAGCACAGACCCCATTACCATCCAATACTGCCTATGCATGTCTTCTGTTTGTTTGTTTTCTAACCCTTACCTTCTGTCTTAGAACCAATACTGTGTGTTGGTTCCAAGGTAGAAGAGTGGTAAGGGCTGGGAAATGAGAGTTGAGTGACTTGCCCAGGGTCACACAGCTAGGAAGTATCTGAAGCAAGATTTGAACCAGGTATTTATTTTTAATTAAAACAAAAAACAAACAAAAAAAAAACCTCTTACATCTGCCTTAGGATCAATACTATGCATTGGTTCCAAGGGAGAAGAGTGGTAAGAGCTGGGAAATGGGGGTTAGTGCCTTGTCCAGAGGCACACATCTAGAAAGTGTCTGAGGCCAGATTTGAATACAGAAAATACTGTCTCTGCTCCTGGCTCTCAAATTTACACACAAACACTATTTTCTGCCCTGGGGGTCAGCCTTTCAGGACAGTTTTTCTTTTTAGTTTTCAAAGGATATTTTATTTTTCCAGCTATACATAATAATAATTTTCAACATATGTTTCTGAAATTATAAGATCCAATTTGTCTCCCTCCCCCTTTCCCTTCTCTCTCCACTCTCAGAGATGATTAACAATTTGATCTAGGTTGTACATGTATTATCCTGCAAAACATATTTCCTTTTCTAAGACTTTTATCTTTGGGGACAATTATAACTTGCCCTTGACCGTTAAAAAGCAGGCTCTAGGCTCTGGGACAATGACGTGAGGGAGACCCTTGTCCCTTTCCTTTTTTTGAAAGGACACAATGAGAAGCTCATGATGAGCAGGAAGGGATGGGTTTCAATTTACATTGTCAATTCTATTATGCTTTCTTTCCATTAAACCCACCCCTATTTTTGCCAATGGCACCACTCTCCTTCTAGTTGTCCAGGTTCAAAATCTTTTAGTGCCATTCATGACTTATCATTTTTATTCTCCCCAATTTAATTGAATAATTAATTACTACTAAATAATTATTATTTACAAGTCTTCCCTAACTCCCAGGACATGCATAGGTATTTTATAAAGTAATACAGTATAATTATCTGTATTACTATCAAAATCAAAAGATTTAAAAATCATTAATTAATAAAAATGTTTTTGAATTTTACCTATTATTTACTTCTTTAATCTAATTAACTAATTTCATATTTAGCTTATCTTAGGTAAGTGCTATAATCCTTTTTTTACAGATGAGGAAACTGAGACAGACAAAATTTATGTGATTTTCCCATAATTCCATAGCTGTTGAGTCTGAAGTAAAATTTGAACTCAGATCTTCTTGACTCGAAGCCCAGTTCTCTATCCATTGTATCACCTAGCTGATCTTCAGCAGTGGTCACATTTCTCTAAGTTTTGACATTTGCCACATACCATTTTAACTTCTATTTTGTGTGTTTTAAATGCACATAGCATGTTAGTCTAATAATACACAGATAAAATGTAAATGTGACCAAATATCCTTATTGGGAACTGCTTGATATTTTTTACTAGTAGAGGCATATGATCCAGAAACTTAGAGCTGGTAGTGATGTTTTGTTTTGTTGTTGTTCAGTTGTTTTTCAGTTGTGTTTCAGCTCTTCATGACCCCATTTGGGGTTTTCTTGGCAAAGATGCTGATGTGATCCTTCTCTGGCTCATTTTACAGATGAGGAACCTGGGACAAAATGGATTCAATGACTTGCCCAAGGTCACACCACTAAGAAGGGTCTGAGGCCAAATTCAATTTCAGGAAGACAGTCTTCCTGCTTCTAAGCCCAGTACCCCATCCATCACACCACCTAGCTACCAACAAGGACCTTGGAGACTATCAAATCCAAAAGCCTCATTTTTCAGATATGGAAACTGAGAACTAGAAAGAAAAATGAGCTTATCCAAGGTTACGCAGGTAGCAAGTGACTGTGCCAGGATTTGATCTGAATACTTCTGACTCCAAATCCAGCACTCTTCCTGAGAGTGGTATTTTAATTGCTTTGAAATGAGTAAGAAATATGGTTTTATGTGAGTATTCTTTTATAACAATGAATAATAAGGAGATAGCTTTTGCATGATAATGCATGTATAACCCAAATCAAATTGCTTATCATCTCTGGAAAAGGGAAAGAAGGAAGGGAGGGAGGGATACAGATTGGATCATATAAGTTCAGAGAACTTATGTGGGAAAGTGTTATTACATGTAATTGGTAAAATAAAATATCTTTAAAATGGTGAAGATTCTGATAGCAAAGTTAGAAGGGGTGGGGTGGTATTCTTTTTGGAGAGAACAGAATGAGCAAAGGTGAAGAAAGGGAAGTTTGAGATGCCATAAACAATCCAGTATGGCTGTAGTGTTGGACAAATGTTAGAGTATTAAGAAAAGGTCCTGGGGTAACAAGGTGGCTCGGTGAATAGAGAATCAAGCCTAGAAACAGTTCCTGGGTTCAAATCTGGCCTCAGACATTTCCTAGCTGTGTGACCCTGGGCAAGTCACTTAACCCCATTGCTAGCCCTTACTGCTCTTCTCCCTTGGAATTAGTTGATAGTATTGATCCTAAGACAGAAGATAAAAGCTTAAAAAAGAGAGAGTGAAAGAAGATCCTGCAGAGGTAACTTGAGGGCTATATTACAGAGAACTTTAAAACCAGAAGTTTGGTCATTGTTCAGTAAGCCATGGGGAAATCGCTGAAGGACTTTGGACAGGATAGCATTGTTGGAAGATTAATCTGGGAGTTTATATAGGATATATTGGAGTGAGGAAGACAAGAAGATTATAAAGAAAAGAAGTAAGTTGAGGCAGTCTGACCTACTTAATAGAAATGAATAGGAGAAGACAGTCAAGAGATTTTGCAGAGATAGAATCAAGGCGTTTTCTTCTGGATTTGGGAAGAGGAAGATAGAAGAGGAAGAACCAGAACCCATGCTATTCCTAGGAAGAAATAGGTTTGTAGCCTCCGAACATTTTTAGTAGGTAAATGTCAAGGACAGGATCAGCCTGTCCACAGAATATAAAGAGCTCCCAATCATATAAATGCAATGATACTAAATTCCCTAACTTCCATGGTGGTCCTGTGACATCAGAATTGTGAATATTCCCTCCTATGATTCAGATCTCAACCCATCTATTCATGCCTCATCCCTTGAGACTCGTCCATTTGGCTCAGAAGGTTCACCCAATGTCCTGGGGACCTTCCTGGCTTCTTTCTGACATTATGAAGATGCCAGTGTACTGCACATCTGTCTGCCTGTTATCCCTCACTTCCACTACATAAGTAACCAGGTCATCTTCTTTGTCACTTAATCATATCCTGCTCACGCCCACCATGAACTTCCCCAGAAATGAATAGGAGTATGAGACTGTGCTTGGATGAACTTTAGCAAATTACAGAACTCCTTTAATAACCTCAAACTTCTCCCAAAAATAAAGGAGTATCTTTTCATTGCTAATATTCTACTGGTATTGGTGGATGAGAATAGCTAGGTGGTTTGGTGGATAGAGAGTGGGGTATGGATTCAGGAAGACTTGAGTTCAAATCTGACCTCAGACTCCAAATGGAGTCAGAACGAGTCAAACATGACAACTGAACAACAGTAACAACAATTGGCAGATGACCTCAAATTCTGGGATACTACATTCTCTGGGCAACTAAAGATGAGCACCAACCAGAGGGCAATGTTATCTATAACATTATATTTCTATGCACAATTATAGTAAAGTTCATATCTCTAAATTTTTACTAATAACGGTTAGATATGTATAATATGTATATATCTCAGGATTGAAATGCTAATAAAGCACATGTTTTTCCAGGTCAGATCATCAGTTTCCCTGACTTTACCCGTATTTGCAGCTCCATTTTATCACTAGAAATATTCAATAACAAGGACGCTCTCGTTTCTTTAATAAATAAACCCAGGCCTTTAAAATGAGCCAGGAAATGAAAGATCACACCCATTCATAGCTTGCCCTGCCCTGGCTTCCCATTTCCCTCCTGGAGAAAGTTCAAGACTTTTTATTTCTAGTTCATGAATATATAAGAGATTATGGAGAATTGTGCTTTGCCTCCTGGTGGTTTTAAGAGGTTTAAGAGCTACATTTGGGTCTTAAAGGTGGAGAAGATGGAAGGAAAAGGGATTTAAGGAGAAGCTTCCCCCTGCTGTCTTCCCCACCTGACACATAATTGGACACCCATTCTCCTTCACATTTTGCTTTCCAAATACCCAAAGATGAGGCATGTGGCTCACCTTTTTGTGCCAGAAATTCTGCCTCAAATATGGTAGCTCTTGAAATCTGAGCTTGGTTTCTTCAAGTGGTGCCTGAGCTCAGAGATGCAGAGACTCATTTGATGGTACTTTGGCTGCCCTCATCATCCAAAATTCCCTCATGGAAATCGATGGTCTTGTTGATTTGAACACCCTTTTAGAAGTAAATAGACAAGTGACTCTGTAGGGAGGCAAACTGAGGGAGAGCAGTTTCTGCTGGAGGCAAACTGAGGGAGAGCAGTTTCTGCTAGAGGAAAGCACAAGTGAGGAACAGCCTGGGGACCATGAAGCAAGCTGGGGAGATTTGGTGTCTGCTGGCGTAGCCTAAGAAACAGATAGAGTATGCTGCAGAAGGAAAACTTTCCCAAATCTGAGCATCATTTCCCCAGCAAGTATTTCTAGCCTGGAGCTGGCTCATTTCAGGATTTAAAAATCATAGGATACTGGATTTGGTAGAGACCTTAGAAATCATCTAGTCCTTGGGTTCTTAACCTTAGCCTAAAATGGCGGTACTCTCCTCAGGGAGTAAGGAGGAGGAATGAGACAGCCCAAGAAGGGTTAGAAAACTGTAAGGGTCCTGAGAGATCCAAACCTTTCATTTTAGAGAAAAGGAAACCAAATTAGACCGAAGCTGGGTGGTACCATGGAGAGAGTGCTGAGCTTAGATCTTCTGAGTTCCAATCTTGTGAAAAACACTAGTTGTATAACTGAGTCATAGACTCCTTATTCATCAGCCTGCTGAAGTCTATGGAGCCCTTCTCAGAATAATACTTTGGGGCCAACGTGAAATAATGGGTGTAAAGAGCTTCGTGAACCTTAAAGTACTATCTAAAATGTCAATCATCATCGTTATCCATCAGTGGCTCTGCTTGGTTTAAATTCCACAAAACAACATTCTTCCCCCAGCATAGTCTGATCCTCTGAATCTCATCACCTTACAGATTTGCCTCAGCTTTTGATACTCAACCACACCTCCTCAGCACCCCCTCTACTGCCTCTCCTCTGAGAGGAGGCCTGGAGGATAGAGAAATACATCTCTCCATATCCTCCTTTAGAGAGGATTGAGAATTTTCCAGGTAACTTGATTTTCCAACAGCAGCTTTACTTGATTTTGACCCCAGGGAACATCATGCCTCAGCACCTAGTTCTCTTTGGGTGGAACATCTTTTTAAAGTTTCTTTTTGTATCTTGTCTTCTCCCACCAGATTGGAATCTCCTTGAGGGCAAGGACTGTCTTTCTTACTTGTGTTCTCAGGGCTTATCATAGTGCTTGGCATGCAGTAGGCAATTAATATATGTTTATTGAATTATTATTATGATTATTATTAATCTACAGTCCCCAGGTCTCCTGCCTGGTAATGATTTCATTCCCAAAGTCCTCTATTTTTTTTAAACCCTTACCTTATGTCTTAATACTTTGTATTGATTCCAAGACAGAAGAGTGGTAAGGGCTAGTCAATTGGGAGTTAAGTGACTCGCCCAGGGTCACATAGCTAGAAAGTATCTGAGGCCACATTTGAACCTAGGACCTCTCATCTCTAGGCCTGGCTCTCAATCCACTGAGCCACTTATCTGGGTACACACACACACACACACACACACACACACACACACACACACACACACCAAAGTCCTCTCTTGCACTCCTACTAAGTTGAAGTTCATAGAGCAACACAGGGTTGTGCTGGTCATGATTTTATAACTGGGATCTCCCTCCACCAAAAAAAGAGTATATGTATACACCTTTAAGGTTTTTTTAATTGAAAATTTTTATTGAATTAATTAATTTAGAATATTTTTCCATGGTTCCATGATTCATGTTCTTTCCCTCCTCTCCTCCCAACCCTTCCCACAGCCAATGAGCAATTCCACTGGGTTTTACATGTCATTGATCAAGACCTATTTCCATATTATTAATAGTTGCATTAGTGTGATCACTTAGCTATATGTACACACCTTTAAGTTTAATCTGTGTCATCAACACTTTCTGAAGGCTAGACAATCAACAAAACCAATCGAGCCCCAGTTTATGGCGATTACTGATTTCTAAGGTGTAAATGCTCACACTACAAATTTAACAATCAGCTCTCACGTACACTGATTAAAGCTGGCTCCAGCCCAGCCCTGGAGGAGAGTCTCTTCTGACTCTGCAAGAAGGTTCAGAGAACCTCAGAGACCTCAGTCCATCTCACACCTGAATAAGAATGCTTTGTTCAAGTGCTCAAACAGACTTTGCTAATATTTACCAGAATATCCCTGGTTCTCACTGTGAGCAAATTTTACCTCCATTAAGCTTACATCTGTCTTCCTGCGACTTCCATTCATTTCCCTGACTGCAGGAATATAGCCTTTCATGGCAAACTCAGGTCTCCTTCAGCTTGATAGAGTGGAGGTAGTGGGGGATACTCCAGGTGACAGTTCTCCCTGTTGTTTTTGCAGGCAGTATCCTTACTCCATCACATTTACTTTCCCTTGTAGTGACAGCAGTCAGAATTCCGCTCATCTGATGATGGGGAAACATGTCCTGGGCAGCATGCAGAATCTACTTACACTTTGAAATAAATGAGATCTCCTCGGGGAGAGAGGAGGAGGAATGAAACAACCAAAGAAGGAACAGAATCCCAGAGTGTGAGAACTGAACGGGACCTTAGAGATCATCCAGTCCAAATCCTTCATTTTACAGGAGAGGAAGCTGAGGTTAAACAGCAGCTCGGTGGTACTAGGGATGGAGAACTGGGCTTGGAGTCAAGAAAACCTCCGAGTTCTAATCCTGTGAAAAATATTGGTTGTGGAATCCAGTCTTTGCCTTGATTAGGCTGAGTTTCTGCATCTGTAAAATGAGGGGGTTGTACTTGAGGGCCTCTAAGGTTCCTTCATCTTCTGCTTCTGTGTGTCTAAGATGCTAGGTAAAATTATTCATCCTAAATCGAATTAGGCTTTGATTAGAAACTAAATATCTTTTCTCTCGGGCCACAGTACTTGTCACCATGGCACTGACTTCATATCCAGTAGGTGGGTCTTCTCGAGTTGTGGCAGGAAAAATAACTCATCACTGGGCATCCAGTGGCTTGACAACCTTTTCAGAACTCAGCTAAGTGTTTTCTTGGTCCATCCCCATCATCACCCAGTTCTAGTTTGTGTAATATATAACAGTCAACAGCAGAGGACAGTGTGGAATCCTTTTGAAACTCCCTCCGCTTCCCTGATTCCAGAGCTGCGGCTCGTCCCCTCGGATCGGACTTTAGATGCAGACGCCGGGTTCTTTCACCAGTCTAGATGGAATGTTTGCATCTTCCAGTGAAATTCCTGGCAGCGCGTGCCACCAGCTACAAAGCCATTCCTGCTCATGCCATTGCTCATTTGTGTTTTGTTTAGAAAGCAGTGGGAAACCGAGAAGAGGACGCTGAATCGGAAGCCAGAGGACTCTGGTTCGAACAATAGCTCTGATACCTGCCACCTGAATGACCTTGGAAAGTCACTCACCTCTCCGAGCCTCGGTTTCTTCAGCCTGTAAAATGGAGAGATGGACCAGGCGGCCTCTGAGGAGTCCCTTTGAGCTATAACTCTATCATTGAAGGCTCAGATTCCTACAAGAACCAAGTAGCCAATAAGTGCCAAAACTTTCTTGGTGCTTTGAGGCATTGAGGTCCTTCTCGCGGTAGCCATGATGCTAGAAATAAATCAGAGGTCAAAATCCATAGAACCACTATACACACTCCCAGCCTGGAACGCTTTGCATCTCTGCAGCAGCCCCCTAAACAGCCATCCCCGGCGCTTAGAACAGTGCCTGGCATACAGGAGAGACTTAAATGTTTGCTGAGGGAACAGAGGTAGGATACAGTCACAGACATGCTAGCCATATGTCCTATGCCTTTTTGCTGTACAATACTCCAGTTGACATCATATTCGAATTATTCATATTCATATAAATATTCATATTCATATAAAAATTCAGCAAGTGGCCAGCCAGTGTCTAGAGGAATGGGATCTAGACCAGATCAACTCTGCCAGGGAAGGGAGAGTGTCAGCAATTTCAACCAACATTCATCATTTGTCTACGATGTTCAAGGCGCTGTGCTACCACGTGTGTACGTGTGTTAGCAATCCTTAGAAGTACTCACTTTGAAAGACGACCAAGTGGCCAACTATGCCTCCAGAGATTTGATGATGAAATATACTTTCAACCTTTTCACCAAGAAGTGATACACTAGCAGTAAACGCAAGCACTTTTAGACATAGCCAGAGTGGGGATTTGTTTTGCTTAGTTGTACTTAATGGTTACAAGGGAAAGTGGTGATGGTGTTTTGCTTTTTTTTTTTAATGAAAACCTTTACCTTCCATCTTAGGATCAATAAAGGCAGAAGAGTGGTAAGGGCTCGGCAATGGGGGTTAAGTGACTTGCCCAGGGTCACACAGCTAGGAAGTGTCTGATGGCAAATTTGAACCCAGCACCTTCCATCTCTAGGTTTGGCTCTCAGACTATTCAATCACCTAGCTGTCCCCAGCTGTTTTGCTTTAATTAGGAAGAAGGAATGGAAAGGGTAATTCCAGTAGATTACAAAATAGCAAAATAAAGAATAAGAATACCAATCAATCCTTTTTTAAAGTGCTCAGACCAGAAGGAAGTTCAAAGGGAAACATTGAAAAGAAGAATGAGATTGGAACTAATGTGCTAAATGCATTCAGATCATCGATTTAAAGCTAGAAACCATAGAAACCTTTGAGTCAAACATTCCCCCACACCTACCCATAATTTTGAAATGAGACTGAGAGGTTAAGTGATTTGCCCAGAGGTAAATGACTGAGCAAGTATTTGGACTTGGGTCTTTGTGTCTACAAGTTTTGGTCTCTCTCTACTCTACTACAAATGGTACAATAGAAAACAAAATAAAACAAGCTGTACTTAATAGATGTTCTTGTTTTCAAATACAATCCTTTTTCTGGGCTCTTCTTTATATATAGAAATATTAGATTTGAAGGTATTTGTCAAATTCAGAATAACAAAAAAATGGATTTTTAGAAAAACTTTAAATACTAACTACTAAAGATAGGGGAAGAGATTCCTGTGACATTCTGGAAGCTAAGGAGGCTCCTGGGTGAATTTATTTTAAATAGTATTAATAAAAATCAATCTTTGTAGAACACTGACATAATTAATAGTGGAACTTCCAAGGTTCCAGAAAGACATGTTCCAAGTTTGGTAGTGCCACTCTCACCTACTATAAAGCACAAATGATTTAGCAATCAGCTAGTAGAGGGAGTCACCATACTGGAAGTCTCCCTTGCCACTGTAATCACATGTCAGGACCAACTGAACTTTACAAAGCATTTTACAATTAATTTAAGAAAGGACTTTCTATACATCATGTAATTTGATCCCCATGCCAGCCTTTGGCTATAGGTAGGGCAAATAATGTTGTCTCCATTTTACAGGTGAGGCATTTGATCCTTAGAGAAGTCAACTGTGCCACAGCTACTGTAGGCATCCGGGCAGGTCTCTGAGCCCACCTTTTCCTTACTCCACAATGCTACCTCTTGTAGGAAAACAAATATGGAAAGAAAAAACACAGAGAAGTGAATGTGCTGACAGTTCAGTAGATCTGGGAACACTCTCTGTGCTGAATTGATTTAAAATAATGAGGAACAAATGATTTCAATTAAAGTGAACTGATACCCCAATATCAACAACCCAGGGTGGAGTTAGTGTGTATTTTTTAAGTTTTCTTGATACTCAAAGGGACCAATTTGCAGCAAATACTAAGACATTCGAGTTTTCTCTTTAACAATTAGGGAGAAGAACAGATTAATTTTTTTTAAAACTTGGAAAGAACTACAAGAACTACAAGATAAAATGAAACTGAAACAAATAGAACCAAGAGAATGTTATTTACAGTTACAGATTTCATATTTGAAGAATATCTTGTGAGTGTTTACCTCCAGAGAATGAACTGAAAAGTGGAAACTCAAAAGAGATAATCTAGATATACATATCTATGTACTAGGTGATGCCTCCTTCTATGATGTGGGGAGGAGGGTAAGAGACTGAGATACCTGGAAATCATTTCTATTAAAAATACCGAGGAAGAGATAGAAGTTATGCTTGGTTTAAAACAGGACCCTCTGAGATAAGAATTGACAAAAATGAGACTTTCAGGTTCTGTCGGATGGATTAGATAAAATTATCTTTATGCCATGACCTTACCTGAGCCTTATTTTTTCAGGTTTTTAAAATAAATTGCTTCCCTTAAAAGGATGAAGAAGTCATGGTTAAGGGTTCCCTTACCTGGCACATGTTAAATGTCCAATATTTTAAGATACTTGGACTAGACCCCATAGGATCAGAGACTCGGAGCTGGAAAGGATCTCAGAGGTCAGTTAGTCCAGTCCCTTCATTTTACATATAAGGAAACTGAGGCCCAGTGTGGTAAAGTGATCTGCTCTGTGCCACAAAGGTAGTAAGCAAGAGAAGTCAGATTTGAACCCAAGTTCTTTGATTCCTAACCCAGGACTCTTTCCAGTGCACCACAGCTGGTTTTTCCTTTTCACCCACTGATAGCCATTCCATTCTAGACAGAATTTGTCTAGGAATCTCAGGATTTTCACCTCTCAGAGCCAGATGCCTTCCAGGAGGACATTCCAGGTAATCTGGGAGTGGAGCAATGTCTCTGCCAACTATAATAATGTGATAACTATGAGGAAAGTAAAGTGATACTGCTAAGGTCAATGTGAAAGGAAAAAAATATCAATGTGAGATTATTTAACTAAGACTATGTATGTGTTTTATCTTTTGGAAACCTGCTTTTTCTACATGCGTTTCAAGTTTTCACTTGTAGTGCCTATCTAATGTCTATAAAAACAGAAAAAGTCCTATATCTAAGCTGCTAGAAAGGAGACCTAGCTTGGTCTTGTTGCCTATCCTCCCCCCAAGAGGGTAATCTATTCAAAATTAGATAACTCTCCATTAAATATTTGTCCTCCAGAGACAAACTGTTTTAGAGCCTGGTGATGTTATCATAAAAGCCATTGTGTTGGGTTTTATTCCTTTTTTAATGGCGGCATGGTTGACATTCACTGGCTTCTCCTGGTAGTAAATGTCAGGACTCAAACAGGTTTTGCTTCCCGTTTTCAGGAAGAGATCTAACTCTAAAGCTATTTTTCTTTTTTTTTTCAAGTCAAGTATTTATTATGTGCTAGGCACAGTGCTAAGTGCTAGGGATACAAAAAAAGGCAAAAAAAATATGGGCTCTGACCTCAAAGAGCTCATTGTATAATGGGAAAAACAATATGAAAATAATCAGGTACTTACAACAAATGTATGTACAGAGTAGACAAAAGGTGACCTGATAGGGGAAGCACTTTCTCTCTAAGAGTGAGGAATGACAGGGTAGAACTAGTTTGTTGGTCTCTTGATTATAACAAATCTACTAGTTTAGAGATAAAACTCTACAGCTGAGAGGCAGTTAGGTGGCTCAAAGGATAGAGAGCCAGGTCTGAAAATGGGAGGTCCTGGGTTCCAAATGTGGTCTCAGGTACTTCCTAGCAGAGTGACCCTGGATAAATGTCTTAACCCCATTGCCTAGCCCATACCGCTCTTCTGCTTTGGAACCAATACTTGGTATCCATTCTAAGACAGAAAGTAAGGTTTATTAAAGAACAAAATAAAACCCTCCAGCTGGGAAACATTGCTATAGACCATGGGATTGATCGCTTGGGGACGACTAACTTTTAAATATACATTTTGTTAACTGTATTTCAATATAAACCAGTGTACTCGTTTTCTTGGTAATTCTTTGTATTTTATTTTTGGCATTTAAAACAATTCTGAAAAATGGTTCTGAGGCTTCACCAGACTGTCCAAAGGGTCCATGATACAAAAAGTGTACCAGAGGGCCTTTTGTCCAGTAAAGAACTTCCCTCTGGCTAGGTTCTGATGCCCTGACGATGCCTTCCTATTTTTTCTATCCTGAGGGGAAACTGACAGAATTGGTTATTTAGTGAGTGCTACCCACTCAGAGCAATTCAAACACTAATTTAGCCACTGTATGTTCAATGGACTACATGTTAGGCTCTGGAGGAGAGAAAGCAGTGACTGCCTTCCTAGAACTTACAATGTAAGATCATTTCAATAGATTTTGAACTTAACAGGACCTCTAATTTTTATTCTTATTTTCCAAAACACCCAAAAGAGAACATTTCTATATACAAAAAAGTATTCTATATTAAACCAAAAAATTTTAACAACTTGTTTTAAATATATATATATACTTATAAATTCACCATCTTACTTCCTAACCTGTCCTTATATCCTCTTTTGTGCATTAAAACAAATATTTCCAGGACCTTCTTTTCTTCCTTTTGTTTTTCCCCTCTTTTCTCTCCTCTCCCCTCCTCTCTTCTTCTTCTTCTTCTTCTTCTTCTTCTTCTTCTTCTTCTTCTTCTTCTTCTTCTTCTTCTTCTTCTTCTTCTTCTTCTTCTCCTCTCTCCTCTTCTCTCCTCTCATTTTTTTGCCTTTGCGACATGACTACCACCTCCTCTCCTAGAACCCTTTATTACAGAAAAAAGCAATCCTTCTAGCAAATAAGCAATGAAGCAAAACAAATCCACACATTTCTTGTAACTGAAAATGTATGTCTTTGTACCTTTATGCTATTATCATCCCTTAGTTAAGGGTTGGGTAGTATGTTTCCTTATTGTTCCTCTGAAGTTCTATACCTTCCCACATATTTGCTACATCCTTTCAACTACCTACTTGGAGCATGGGAAACATCTAGTAAGCTCCTTGCATGAAGACTGGGCTATTTTCCTTTCAAAGAAAATAAATCCATTCCCAAGACTTCATTTGTCCAGGAGACCTATATCTTTTTCAGCCCAGGGAGGTTAAAAAAGTTGTCAGAGATGTCCATAAGAAGCATCAGAGCTCTTTCTCTAGGCACCCCCACCAAGGAGATTAGCATTATATTCTCCAACCAACCTAATGAGTCTTCTCCCACTTTGGGACTCCAACCTTGGCTTCTGCCAGACCATCCCTACATCCATCCCTTAAGTTTTATTTGAGCTCCCTTCTGCTTTCCAATTTTCATGCTGTTGACCACAGTCTAACTTTCAGTAGCAGGAAGCTGCTTTAATTCCTGTCAATGCCACAGTCACCACTGCCAAGTCCTATTGGGAAAGAAGTGATACAGAGGATGGGATAAGTAGAAAGATTTGTGTTCTGGGCCAGGCCTGACTCAAGCCAGATGGTTCAGACTGGGAATTAAAACAAAATGAAACCCATGTATACTATCTACTGTTTAATGAAAGGAATTTTATTTAACAATACTCCCAGAAAGTATATTCAGCAAGGACCCAGCATTGGTTCAGAGCTCTCTTAGAGATGTCTAATCAGGAGAGTGTGTTGATTCTCACCCCAGAAGGGTCTTCAAGCCTAAGGAATTCAGATTACTAGAGAGCTGATCTTAGTACTTTGGACCAATGAGATCTTAAGGATAGACTTATTTCCTTTTAAGGAAAATCTAGCCTAGTCTAGATTACTAGACTTTCTCTCTGCCATGAGTAGATAATTGAAAGGGTGGAGAAAAATGTCTGGAAAGGTATAGAAGAAGGTGAGGCAGGCAGCAGAGAAAGGAGATGGGATATTGAATGGATATGGAACCAAGGCTAGGCCAAGTAGCCTCAGGAGAACTACCCTCTATAGAGCACTATAGATTTGTTCTTCCACTAATGAGTTGTGTTGACTTTTCCTCTCTCCATCTGTCATATGGAGGAACTAGATGAGCTCTACTAGTTTGTGATTCTGAGAATAGGAGAAGTAAAGAGAGAAAAAATAGGTATCAAGTCTGGTGGAGAAGAATGAGAGAGACCATCAGTGGGAAGTGAAGAAAATAACCACAGGTTTCCAATAGGCTCCAGTTCCTAAACCTCTAATTGTGGTGTGTTATGGTTGATTCCATTTGTTCCCCCTCACTCTACCACAAACTGGATGACTTATTGTAGTAAAGTCTTGACTTGCTCTAAAAGAGGAATTTTTTTTGGCTCTTATGTGTAATATTTCTATAATTTTGAAAAACAACAGTATTTCTGGTCTCCTTTGACTTTACAAGTTTTCTTGCTTTCCTGATACTCTGCTGAATTCTCCTATTTTCTATCATCATGAGTTGCTGTTTTGTTTTGTTTTTTTTCCCCTTCCATTTGTGTCTACAAGAACATCCTCCTGCTCTGGTTAAATGACTTCTAATTGGCCAAAGTTGTTCTGATGGTCTTTCAAAAAAAAAAAAAAAGACAAAGGAGATACTTTATATTTCCAGAAAGGAAATTTGGAAATATGCCAAATGGTCTTGGCCTCTCAGATCAATAACCAAAAAATGGAATAATCTCTTAAATTTTAGACTAAAGAGCATTAAAAGGGACATGTTTCCTGCATTATAAAGTGACAATGACAGTGAAGTGTGCAATAACAAATTTTAGGAAAAGCATATTTCTCTTCTTCCTATATAAAAGGTCCCAAGTGGTTTGGTATGAAGCAGGCTTTGTATTATGCAATGAAATTTGGATAAATTAGTATTTATCCAAGAGAAAAATCACTTTGTCCTGATTTTGGAATTCTTTAGATTTTAGCACTCAGTTTATTTGATGCTACCTATAAAACCTATACTTTAATTTCTACTATCTTAATTTTATTATTGTTATTATTATCCATGGCCAGCATTTGCATTGTACTTTAAAGTTTGGAAACCACTTTAAATATGGTATCTACTTTGATCCTCACAACAACCCAGTGAGGTAGCTGCTATTTTCCCTGTTTTGCAGATGGGGAAACTAAAGCCAAAAGAAATGACTAATCCAGAACTACATAGCTAGTGAGTGTCTGAGGGAGTATTCACAAGACCTAAGCTCTATCCATTGTGTCTTCCAGTTAGTCAGCAAAGATTTATTAAGTGACTACTATGTTCCAGGCTTTGGCCTAAAGATTGGAGGTACAAACAGAGGCAAAAAGTAGCCCCTACCCTCAAACAACTTATAATCTCACAGATTCCTTAGCTAGGAAAAGATGTACTAATCACAAAAAGTATGATTTCATAAAGTATAAATTATGCTCAACGAATCTCATTTCCCTTTTTGACAGTCACTAATTATGAGAGATGAGAGAAGTGCTGTGCACACTGTTTACTTAAATTTTAGAAATGCCTTTGGCAAATTCTCTCCTAATATTCTCTGGCACTCAGTGGAGTAATCTGGGTGAGACTCCAATAATCCAGTTATAGGGATTCTGAGTTGGTTAAATGGCAGGACTCCAGGAATTGTCACTAATGCCTAAGGAAGAGTCCTTTTGGGAGGCAGAGTCAAGATGGCGGCATAGAGGCAGCAAAAGTTCATACTTCTGAAAACTCTTCCTTACGGATTACAAACTAAATGCTCCTAAGGGACTGAAAATCAAACCTAACAACAGGACAGAGCCAAGGACTCTTGGACTCAACTTAAAAGGTACCCTCCCCAAAAGCCTGAATTTGAGAACACTCATGTTTAAGGGGAAGGAAAAAGGAAGGGCCCAGGACCCCTCCCCCACCTAGAGCACTGAGCCTCCAGCAGTAGCTGGAATCTATGGGCAGGCAAGGGTGCTAGTCTGGAAGGAATGACTTGTAGGCAAAGCTGTGCCAGACTCAGTGTCGAACACAGGTGGTGGGGAAGCAGTTAGAGAAGAAGCTCAGAGCTGGCAACCTAGCTGCAGCAGTGGAGACACTCCATATTGCCCCCACTTCCTGAGGTTTTGGCCTCAGGGCACATCCAACTCTGCAACTCAGCGGGGCTTAATCTCATCAAAGCCTTCAGAGGGCCAGGAAGCTCAAGCTGCAACACCCCTCCCCACCCTCACCCCCACTATGCTGAGAGATTTGCTGACTAAGCTCCAAGGGTGAAGGCTGACAGAAAAGCCCAAAACCAAAGATCCAACACAAAATGAGAGGTCCAAAAGAACAGGCAACTACAGGGAGTAAAGAAGGGGTAAATATGAGCCAATAAAAGAAAAAGAAAAAATAAATTACAATCAACAGTTCTATCCAAGCAATGAACAAAGAGCAAACGGAACAGAGAAGGATGAAGGAACACCAAGCAAAAAAACAGAAACTCCAGCGCATTGGATACAGGCTTTGGAAGAACTCAAAATACAATTCAAAACACAATTAAGAGAGGCTGAATACAACTGGGAAAAGAACTTAAAAAGCAAAATAAATCATCTGGAGACAGAAAACAGTGTCTTGAAAGCCAAAATTAATCAGCTTGAAAATTGGGCAAAGGAGATGAAAGATCAGAAGGAGGATGGCCAAAAAGCCAGGGATGAAATCCATTTTTTAAAAACCAGAATACAACAATTAGAAGCAAGTGACTTCACAAGGCAGTAGGACACTATAAAACAAAATCAAAAGAATGAAAAAATTGAGGAAAATATGAAGCAGCTTATTCACAAGACAGAAGATTTAGAAAATTGTTCCAGGAGAGGCAACTTAAGAATCATTGATCTACAGGAAGACCATAACAAAAGAAAAAAGCCTGGATATCATCCTACAGGAAATTATCCAAGAAAATTGTCCTGATATTCTAGAACAAGAGGAAAAAGTGGAAATTGAAAGAATTCACAGATCACCTCCTGTACTTAATCCCCAACTGACAACCCAGGAAAGTTATAGCCAAATTCAAGAACTATCAGACCAAGATAAAAATATTACAAGCTGCTAAGAACAAGTCATTGAGATACCATGGAACTACAATGAGGATAACACAGGCTACATCTACACTGAAGGACCAAATGGCATGGAATATGATATTCCGAAAAGCAAGGGAACTAGGTCTATAACCAAGAATCAACTACCCAGCAAAACTGACTATATTCTTACAGGGGAAAGTATGGTCATTTAACAAAATAGAAGAATTCCAAGCATTTGTAAAGAAAAGACCAGACCTGAACATAAAATCTGATGCCTGGGCACAGAACTCAAGAGAATCATCAAAGGGTAATTAAGAAAGAGGGGAAAAAAGAAAAAAAATCTTTTTTTAAAGAAACCCAATAAGTTAAAATGATATTTTCCCTATAAGAAAATAGGTCATTGGTAACTCTTAAAAATTGTTATTAGTACCTGGATAGCTAGAAGAATTATACTTAGAGGGAACAGTGACAAACTGTATAGGATAAAATGCCAAGACATAAATATGTATATAGATACATCTGTGCATAAATACATAGATATATGTGTGTCTGTATAAATATATATATATATATATATACAACTAGAACTAAAAAGAGGTTAATACTAAAAGAAATGGGAAAAGAAACAAAATGGGGTGAATTTATATGTCACAAAGAAGGACATGACAGGAGGGGGGAGAACATCAATACACCAGAAGGGTAAAGAGGTTAGAGATAGTAAATACTCAATTCTCACGTGCATTGAAATTGACTCAAAGAGGGAAGAACAACCAAATACACTGGGGCAGAGAATTGATTTGTGCCCTATAGGGAAGTAGAAGGATAACAAATGGACTGGTGGGGAGGGAAGCAGCACAAGGGAGGGAGAGGGTGGGGGGAGTAGTTTAAAAAGACTGTAAAGAAAATAAGAGAAAATAAGAAGGGAGGGGGGATAGAAAGGGAACTTAAATAAGGGTGGAAATTAGGGAGACTGATTAAAAACAAAACATTGGTGTAGAAGGAAATAGTGAAAGAAGAAAAGGCAGGACTAGGAGTTGAAATCAAAATGTTGGGAAATATACAGCTGGTAATCATAACTCTGAATGTGAGGGAACTCACGCATAAAATGCAAGCAAATAACAGAGTGGATTTGAAACCAAAACCATACCACATAAGGAAGGTAGACACGCATAGGGTAAAAGTAAGAGGATAGAGCCAAATCTATTGAGCATCAATTGATAAAAAGAAGGCAGGAGTCGCAATCATATCTGACAAAGCCAAAGTAAAAATAGATCTAGTCAAAAGAGATAGGGAAGGTAATTACAGTATAGTATAGTGGTAGTCTCTCGGTGATCGAGAATGACAATTGACTTTGTGCAGCTTCATCTATTGATGTACCCTCATGTGGCTTTGAAGTCCAAAGGCTGAGGCGCACAGTTTGTGGCACATGGGGCATGGGACACCAGTTGTTACGGGAGGTGTGGCTGTAGCCTGGTGTCGGCATTCACGTGCAGCGGCAAGACATCGACGTCGCTCATCTTCAAAGGTGGCGGCGGCATGGTTAATGTGGGTTTGCCAGCTGCTTCTGTCAGAGGCAGCGAGTTCTAGTTGCTTTGGTGTCATGCCAGCCCACTTCAAGTTGGACTTGAGCTGCTCCTTGAATCTTCTTTGGTCGGCCTTGTTTCCTGAGTCCAGCTGACAGTTCACCATAGAATACCTGTCTTGGTATTCGCTGGGGGTCCATGCGGATGACGTGTCCAGACCATCGTAGCTGGGTTTTGAGGACCAGGACTTCGATGCTGGTGGAGTTGGCTCTGTCGAGGACTTCCTGGTTGGTGATTCGGTCCTGCCATCGGATCCTCATGATTGACCGGAGAGAGCGTTGGTGGAATTGCTCCAGCTGTTTCATGTGCTTCCGGTACAGTGTCCATGTCTCACACCGTACAGGAGCGAGCTGAGGACCACTGCATTATACACTGAGCTTCGTCGCAGTGCTTACACCTCTGTGTTGGAGGACTTTGGAGCGCAGCCACCCAAGTGTCTGGCTGGCCTTTTGGATCCTGGCATTAATCTCGTGGTCTAGGGACCCGTCGTTGGCGATGGTGCTGCCCAGGTACTTGAAAGTGTTGACGTTAGAAAGCTGTGAGCCGTCGATAGTTACGCACGGCTGGTTCGTTGGCCTCCCTGGTGCAGGTTGGAACAGCACCTCTGTTTTGCTGAGGCTGATAGTCAGGCCAAACAGTTTTGTTGCGGTGGAGAACCTGTCCGCAATGGTTTGGAGATGATTTTCTTGGTGGGCCATGAGAGCACAGTCATCTGCAAAGAGAGCTTCCAGGATGAGTCTCTCTGTTGTCTTTGTTTTTGCAGTCAGGTGGCGAAGGTCAAATAGTGAGCCATCCAGTCAGTATTTGATGTAGATGCCCAAGTCTAGATCCATCACAGCATGTCGTAATATTTGGGTGAAAAAACAGGTTGAATAGTACCGGAGCGAGGACACAGCCTTGTTTCACACCATTGGAGATGTTGAAGCGATTGGAAGTCTCTCCACCAGATAGGACTTCCCCTGTCAAGTCGACATGAAAGAACTGGATCAGTTTGACGAATTTTGCTGGGCAACCGAGCTTGCTGAGGATCACCCACAATGCGTCCCTGTTCACTGTGTCGAACGCCTTTGCAGGTCTATGAAGCCAATGTAGAGACTCAGGTTCTGCTCAAGGCATTTTTCCTGCATTTGCCTCACTGTGAAGACCATGTCGATGGTGCTGCGAGCTGGTCGGAAGCCACATTGTGATTCAGGCAGGTTCTGCTCTGAAACAGATGACAGGAATCTGTTGAGTATAACACGGGTGAGGATCTTTCCGGCAGTGGAGAGTAGTGAGATGCCTCTGTAGTTGTCACAGGCTGCTCGTGAGCCTTTGTTCTTGTATAGGGCTACAATGGAGGCATCTCTGAGTTCTGGGGGCATGTCTTCCTCTTCCCATATGCTGGTCAGCACTATGTGGAATGCCTGGAGAGCCTTTCCATTTAAGCCCTTGTACACCTCGGTTGGGATCCCGTCTTTACCGGGTGCCATGCCTGCACTCATTTGTTTAATGGCTTTTTGGACTTCCTCTATTGAAGGCGGGACACCAAGTTGTTCAATGGTGCGGTTTTGGGGGATCTGGTCAAGGGCGCTTTGGTCGACTGAAGAGGGTCGGTTGAGAAGCTGACTAAAGTGTTCTTTCCACCTGTTGCTGATGCCTTTTTTATCTTTTATGAGAGTGTCACCGTCAGAGGATAGCAAGGGAGTGGTGGTGGGTTTTAATGGCCCATAGACAGTCTTGAGGGCACTGAAAAATTGTTTGTAGTTTTTCGTATCAGCAAACCACTGGATTTCTTCTGCCTTTTTTTCCCCACATAGGTCTTGCATCTTCCTGATCTCACCCTGTGCCGTGGCTTGGAGAGACTTGAATCTGTCCTTTTTAGGAGCAGAGTTTGGGTTATTTTGCCACTCCATAAAGGCTTTGTTCTTTTTGCTCAATAGGTCTTCAATAGCAGTGTTGTTCTCGTCGAACCAGTCCTGGTGGTTGTGTTGTTTTGGGCCTAGGACTGCCTTTGATGTTTCCTTCACTGCGTCTCTGAACTGGTTCCATTTCTTGGTTGAGCTTCCAGTGAGTGGTCCCTTGGCAGACAGCTTGTCGTCTAGGCAGGACTGGAATGTTTGCAAATAAGATGGATCTCTAAGACGACTCACGTTGTAAAATGTGCATTTGAAGAGTCGCTCTAACCAATCGGTGGTCTGTCCAGCATTCAGCTCCTCTCATGGCTCTGGTGATCTTTACATCCTGGATGTCTTGCCGGCGTACAATGATGTAGTCAATGAGATGCCACTGTTTTGATCTTGGGTGCATCCACATTGTTTTATATTTGTTCGCCATTCTAAACACAGTGTTCGTAATGGTGAGTTTGAACTCTGAGCATTTGCTGAGTAGCAGTAGGCCATTGTTGTTCATTTTGCCCATGCCGTGTTTGCCAAGTACTCCTTTCCATCTTTCATGGTCCTGTCCAACGCGGGCATTGAAGTCTCCCAGTAGTATCAGCTTGTCATTTGTGGGCACTGAGTGCAGGACAGCACTCAGGTCAGAGTAGAACTGCTCAATGGTCTCCTCTGTGCTGGTCAGTGTTAGGGCATATGCGCTGATAATTGTGGCATACCAGTCTTTGCTGAGAGGCAAATGGATCTTCATGAGCCTGTCGCTGATGCCCACAGGCAAGTCTGGCAGCTGTTTGAGCAAACTGGTCTTGATGGCCAGGCCAACACCATGGATTCTGTCTTTATTTGAGTCTCTGCATTAGACAATGAGGAAATATCAGTATTCAACATGTATTGTGAATTTTAGATTTACTCCACCCTGCTTAGTCTTTAGAATTCTAGCAATCAGGAATGTATCACCCCCACTTAAGGATTAACTGTAAGGAGGATGGCCTATGACTGACATGTGCTAACAAGTGACAAATCAGAAATGACTGACTGACCCCCTGGGCTGTCCTAAGCCAAGCTTAAGCTACCATTGGTACATGTGAGACGCAGGAAGTGATGTAAAGAACTGTCTATATATTTCGTGTCACTTCCTCTCTGCTTGCTCTCACTCTCAGAGACATTGGGCTCACTCAGCAATGTTGGGCTCTCGCAGCTCGGCAGGGTTAGAAGCTCCTGGAAGCAGTTTGGTGTTTGTGGCTTGGCAGTGAGGTTACTGGGAGAAGCTTTGTAGCATGGTTTAGGTGAGGCTTCTTCCCTGGGCCAGTCTTGGTGAGTGGTTAGGCTGATTCCTCCTTTCTTTTACTTTCTAAAGCACTATCCTCTAGGAGGCCCCTCATCTCAGAGCAGACCTGGTGGCTGGAAGATGAGCTAGATTTAATTTTCTGAGGAGACCTCATGGCTGAGGACTATGAACTTCCCTTGGCTTAGAGTAGGCCAGAAAAATCTTATACCCTTTTCTCTCTTCTTCTTCTTAATTTCTTCCTACTATTGTAATTAAACCACCATAAAAATCTCAAACTGACTTGAGTATTTTATTGGGATTGAATTTAAATCCCTGGCAGCCACTAAAATAATATATTCAGTCAACAACCCTAATTTTACCCTTAACAGTATGAACCAAATGGCATAGCATCCAAATTTCTAAAGGAGAAACTAGTGGAGCTCAAGGATGAAATAGATAGAAAAACCATACTAGTGGGAGACCTGAACCTTCCTCTATCAGAACTAGATGAATCAATCCAAAAAATAAATAAGAAAGAGGTAAGAGAAGTTAATGGGATGTTAGAAAAATTAGAGTTAGTAGATATGTGGAGAAAATAAATAGGAAAAAAAAGGAATACACCTTCTTTTCAGCAGCACATGGTACATTCACAAAAATTGACCATGTACTAGGGCATAAAAACATTGCAAACAAGTGCAAAAGAGCAGAAATGATAAATGCAACCTTCTCAGATCACAGTGCAATGAAAATAATCATTAGTTAGGGTACATGGAGAGGCAAATCAAAAATTAATTGAAAATTAAATAATATGATTCTCCAAAATTGGTTAGTTAAAGAACCAATCATAGCAACAATAATTTCATTGAAGAAAATGACAATGATGAGACATCCTTTCAAAAGCTATGGGATGCAGACAAAGCAGTACTCAGGGGGAAATTTATATCCTTGAGTTCATATATTAAATTAGGAAGGGCAGAGGTCAATGAATTGGGCATACAAATTAAAAAAACTAGAAAGTGAACAAATGAAAAACCCTCAGATGAAGACTAAATTAGAGATCCTAAAAAATCAAAGGAGAAATTAATAAAATTGAAACTCAAAGAACTATTGATTTAATAAATAAGACTAGTAGCTGGTACTTTGAAAAAACAAATAACATATACAAAGTGCTGGTCAATCTAATTTAAAAAAGAAAAGAAGAAAACCAAATTGATAGTATCATAGATGAAAAGGGAGACCTCACCTCTAATGAAGACTAAATTAAGGCAATCATTAAAAACTATCATGCCCAATTATATGGCAAGAAATATGGCAATCTAGGTGATATGGATGAATAGTTACAAAAATATAAATTGCCTAGACTAACAGAGGAAGAAATAGACTACCTAAACAACCCCATATCAGAAAAAGAAATTGAACAAGCCATCAAAGAACTCCCTAAGAAAAAAATCCCCAGGTCCAGATGAATTCACAAATGAATTCTATCAAACACTCAAAGAACAACTAATCCCAATATTATACAAACCATTTGACAGGATAAGCAAAGAAGGAGTTCTACCAAATTCCTTTTATGACAAAAATATGGTACTGATTCCAAAGCCAGGCAGGTCAAAAACAGAGAAAGAAAACTATAGACCAATCTCCTTCATGAATATAGATGCAAAAGTCTTAAAATAGGATACTAGCAAAAAGACTCCAGCAAGTCATCATGAGGGTTATTCACTATTACCACGTAGGATTCATACCAGGAATGCAAGGATGGTTCAATATTAGGAAAACCATCCATATAATTGGCCATATTAACAAGCAAACCAACAAAAATCACATGATTATCTCAATAGATGCAGAAAAAGCCTTTGACAAAATACAAAACTCATTCCTATTATAAACAGGAGCAAGCATAGGAATAGAAGGGCCTTTCCTAAAAAATAATAAACAGCATAAATCTAAAATCATCAGCAAACATCATCTGCAATGGGGACAAACTAGAAGCCTTCCCAATAAGATCAAGAGTGAAACAAGGATGCCCATTATCACCTCTAATATTTAACATTGTACTAGAAACATTAGCAGTAGCAATTAGAGAAGGAAAAGAAATTGAAGGCATTAAAATAGGCAATGAGGAGACCAAGCTATCACTCTTTGCAGATGATATGATGGTCTACTTATAGAACTCCAGAGAATCAACCAAAAAGCTAGTGGAAATAATCAACATCTTTTGCAAAGTCGCAGGATACAAAATAAACCCACATAAGTTATCAACATTTCTACATATCTCTAACACATCTCAGCACCAAGAATTAGAAAGAGAAATTCCACTTAAAATCACCCTAGACAATATAAAATACTTGGGAATCTATCTGCCGAGACAAACATAGGAACTATATGAACACAACTACAAAACAGTTTCCATACAATTAAAACTACATCTAAACTAAATCTAGATCAGTGGAATAGACTAGGGGTAAGTGACCTCAGCAAGACAGTCTATGATAAATCTAAAGATCCCAGCTTTTGGGACCACAATCCACTATTTGATTAAAAAGAAAAGTGCTGGGAAAATTGAAAGACAGTATGAGGGAAATTTGGTTTGGATCAACATCTCACACCCTACACCAAGATAAACTCAGAATGGGTGAATGACTTGAATATAAAGAACGAAACTATAAGTAAATTAGGTGAACACAGAATAGCATACATGTCATATCTTTGGGAAAGGAAAGATTTTAAAACCAAGCAAGAGCTAGAAAGAATCACAAAATGTAAAATAAATAATTTTTATTACCTCAAATTAAAAAGGTTTTGAACAAATAGAACCAATGCAACCAAAATTAGAAGGGAAGCAACAAATTGGGAAACAATGTTCATAATAAAAAACTCTGACAAATGTCTAATTGCTCAAATTTATAAAGAGCTAAATCAATGGTCCAAAAAATCAAGCCATTCTCCAATTGATAAATGGGCAAGGGACATGAATAGGTAATTTTCAGTTAAAGAAATCAAACTATTAATAAGTAAATGAAAAAATGTTCTAAATCTCTAATAATCAGAGAGATACAAATCAAAACAACTCTGAGGTATCACCTCACACCTTCCAAATTGGCTAACATGATAGGAAAGGAAAGGAATGAATTCTGGAGGGAATGTGGCAAAGTTGGGACATTAACGCATTGCTGGTGGAGTTGTGAATTGATCCAACCATTTTGGAGGGCAATTTGGAACTATGCCGAAAGGGCACTAAAGACTATCTGCTCTTTTATCCAGCCATAGCACCACTGGGTTTGTACCCCCAAAGAGATCATAAGGAAAAAGACTTGTACAAGAATATTCATAGCTATGCTCATTGTGGTGGCAAAAAAAAAATGGAAAATGAGGGGATGTCCTTCATTTGGGGAATCACTGAACAAATTGTGGTATATGTTGGTGATGGAATACTATTGTGCTAAAAGGAATGATAAAGTAGAGGAATTCCATGGGAACTGGAATGACCTGCAGGAATTGATGCAGAGTGAAAGGAGCAGAACCAGGAGAATATTGTACACAGAGACTGTTACACTGTGGTACAATCGAATGTAATGGACTTCTCCATTAGTGGCAATGCAGTGATCCTGAACAACTTGGAGGAATATACAAGAAAGAACACTGTCCACATTCAGAGGAAAAACTGTGGGAGTGGAAATATAAAAAAAAACAAAAACAACTTCTTGATTACATGGGTCGAGGGGGATATGATTGGGGATGCAGACTCTAAATGAACATCCTAATGCAAATATCAACAACATGGAAATAGGTTTTGATCAAGGACACATGTAATACCCAGAGGAATTGCACATCAGCTACGGGAAGGGAGGGGGAAGGGAAAGGAGGGAAAGAATATGATTCTTATAACCAAGGAATAATGTTCTAAATTGATTAAATAAATAATTTACAGTGAAAAAAAGTCCTTTTGCATTGACCTACTCAAAAACTTTCAATGGTTCTTAGTTGTCTACCAATAAAACTCTAATTCCTTAACCTAGAACCACTCTGCCATTCTTATATAATCTCATTCTGCCTTCCACCCTCTCTTAAATTTGAGGTTCTTAAGCTTTTATGTGTCAGACACACACACCTTGGAATGTTGAAGCTGGACAAAGACAGACAGACTGTCAGATTGATAGATAAATGGATGGATGAATGGATGGATGGATGGGTTAGATGGATAAATAACACAAATACAGATTGATAACAAATGCATAGTATTATTTAACATATATGGATAAAGTTAAGAACTTTAGACTTGAGTATATGTATGTGTATATATATTTTGTGTCTCTATATGTAGTTATGTACTTTTAACCTGCTGTCTAATAGATAAATTGATATATAGATTTTATATTTATATCTAATACAAATGTATTAAATAAATATACTATGTTATGTTATATAGCAATAAGTATAATACATAAATTTGACATTTATAATTGCTGTTGCACATATTCTATATACATACATATAAAACCAACTTCATGGACATCAGGTTAAGAGTCCCTGCTTTGTATCCTAGCTGGCCTAATTTTTATTCCTTCATAGCAACCCTGTTTTCCCATATTGCCACGCTATTGCTCATACTCTTTTTTACATCCAGAATATGCTCCCTCCTCTTCTCTTGTTGTGCTTTCAACACTAACTAAAATTCCCTGACTCCTCATTAGGTGATTCCCTCTAAGATTCACAAAGCTCTTTTGCTATACCCTTACCTTGTATTGTTTTATAGTATAGCTATTCATCTATGTCCATTCCTCCTCCCAGAATCCCACTAAGGCAGAGACAGTATCAAAACTTTGTATCACACCTCCCTATTAGTTAAATATCCAAAGTCACTCCTTCCTTCTCCAGTACCTCTTGATGCCAAGGGTTTCGGTTATTCTCACGAGACCCCTAGTGTCTATCTCCACAATATTCTTCATTTATGGGTAAAATAAAGGGGGTGGATCAAATGATCTCTATGTTCTCATCCAGCTCATGATTAGATAAATCAAAATAATCAAGGTTATAATTTATTTAAGTGGCATTTTCAAACTCAAATCCAGGTCAGCTGGGTACGACTATACCAACTCAACACCTTAAAGCTTTAATTAAGGAAATGTCTCTTAGCCTTGAACTCCTAAAGCAGGGACCATTTTAATTGAATATATACTTAAGTAACTGTGTTTCAGCTCTTGAACATAGCCAGAGGAAGGATTACGTGACATCTTAGTTTCCTTAACTATAAAATGATGCAGCTTGACTACATATCCTTAGCAATTCTAAATCTATGACTCTATGATCCTAGGACTCTACTACCTAAGCGACTGTGGAATTCTGGAGCTGGAAGGGTAAATTTGAAAATGGGCTGCTCTGGCAATTGTTTTTTCTTTCCAAAAGATGAGCAGAATCTGTAAGGAGTTGCAATAAAATTATTCATTTTGAAAAAAGAAAATGCACTTATGTTCAGCATCCATGAATTACCAGAGTTGCTCCAAGTCCTGCTTTCACCCACCCTGCTTTAAAAACAAATGAAAAACCACAATAATTTTTAATACTTTGGGCTTTATTGATGCTCTCTTTAAATTTTGCGTGTGTTTGTTTTTAAAATATGCTCATTTCCCAGTAACTATTACTGTATCCCTTCGGGGAAATAAAAGAAAAACAGGTAAGCCTGACCAACTGGCAACAACAAATCCAAATAGTTTGATGGCTGGTCAGGTTTTATATGAGCAGTGAACCCCTTGCACTGTGAGTTTCTGTTGGAATGGAATCAGGACCAAACACTTAGCCACAGGAGAGAAGCCTAATGGCGTTTAAAACTTCTTCAGTTGGAAGTTTGAACAGAGTAGGATTGATTTCAACCTAAGGAATATGGTCAGTGGCGGCACCATTGATTAATGATGGTCTGTTGAGAACACCATGGAAGTGTTCAGCCCATCTTTCCAGGATCAAGCCTTTATCATGAATTCATGTAACCACATACATTACACTTTACATCCATAGTTCATCACCTCTCTACTCAGAGGAGGAAATTATATTATTTCATTAGTGCTCTGGATCCAAGAATGATCAATTTTTCATCTGAATTCTGATTTTTGTTTTGTGCTATTTTCATTTCAACAACTATAGTCATTATGCACATTATTCTTCTGCCTCTACCTTGTTCAGCTTGTGTCAGTCCTTACGGGGGATTTCTCATTTCATATTTCTCAGAATTCTTCTCATTTGCTATTTCTTATGGTGCAATGATATTCCATTATAATTCCCAAGTCAATAAACACCCATTTTGTTTCCAGTTTTACACTATGACAAAAGGTGCAACTTTTAATGTTTCAGTTTAATTGGGACCTTTCTTTCTGTTTTTATCCTCTTTAGGATACATGCCCAGTAATAACATTTCGAGGTCAAAAGCATGAAATGTTTATTGACTTTTCTTGATTCATTACACCATCAGAACAGATGAACATAACACCAATGGAATATTTGTGTGCCTTTCTTGCCAATCTACTATTAACTTTTTCCATTTGTCATTTTGTATTTTTTTAAACTATTACCTTCTGGCTTAGAATTGATACTAAGTATTGGTTCCAAGGCAGAAGAATGAAAAGTGCTAGGCAACGAGGACTAAATGACTTGCCTAGGGTCACCCAGCTAGGAAGTATCTGAGGTCACATTTGAATCCAGCACCTTCTGTCTCCAGGCCTGGCTTTCTATATACCGAGGATCCTGCATGCCCCTTTGTATTGTTTTAAAACAAAGATTATATAGTTATTTTGCTGTTAGCATTCTTCTACTGTTATTTTGCTTGGAGGCATCAAGCCATGATGCCTTGACAGAGTCACGCATGGTAGCTGGGGAGGCCACAGAGTGGCCCTTGGCAAGATGTGATTGCCCACTCTGTTCCCCTTACATGACCTCTCTCATCAATACCCCTTACCCATGGAATTGACATGATTAATATTCCCCCTACTCTCAAAAGAAATAATGCAAGAGCAAAATACCTGAACCCTAATTCCCCAAAATATCACCAAAAGATCAGACCCTCAAATCCAACGCCAAAAGACTATCATGGGTTAACTTTTGCTTAAGTACATAATCCCCAGTAAAATCGCAGCTACAGGCCAAGTCCAAAACTTTCCCACTCACAGAAACCTATTCTCATGAAGCCAGCACACAAATCAATCATAGAGGCCCATACAAAACATGCAAGTACATTAAGCTTCAATATGCCTCAGTGACTCAATTACACAAATCAGTAACTCAGAAACTCCCTATTGAACCCTGAGAAATGACCAGTCTAATACTAAATTTGAATTATGTTCCCAGTACCCCTCAACTTCAATGGTACGATTGTTGAATTGTCTTTTAAGAACTTCTGGTTAATTATTTCATTTTATTAAAAGCAATAAGTAATTTTTTTGATTGTTTGTAAGCTCAAAACTTCTCACAGGATAATGAGAAAATTAAGCCACCTGTGATGAAATCATTTATCTTTTGTGCTATCTGTAATCACAATATAAGAATATAGAATGGTAATCAAGTGATTTGTTAAAAGTTAATGTATCACTTTTCCAATTATCTCTCTTTGAACATGTGTGTTGGGTAATGTACCTGTGTGCCAAGAAAATGCATATAAAAATGAACACCAGGCCTGGGGATGGTGGAGCAGCTATCAGATGCAAAGCAATCCCATGGCCATAATGATTAAGCTGTCTTCCGTTTGTTACTTTTTTGACTGATCATTTGCCACCTGTTGGGAACCCCTGGAGTCACGAGTGAGGGTGGACCTTGCCCGTGACATTGTTTAGTTTATATCTATAAACCAGTAGAGAAACAAAATCACATTTCTTCTACAACTTTAATCTTTTCCCCAGATAAGAGACATGATTTGATATAAAATAAAGAGCATTAATTTTTATAATTAAGATGTCTGGATTTAAAGCACAGTTCTGCAGCTAAATATCTGTGTGAATTTGAGCAAGTCATTTAATCTTTCTTGGCCCTAGTTGCCAAATCTAGATAATGGATAATAACTATTTTATCTCTCTTAACTAAGTACTCATAAGAATTGCAGATTGGGTTCTCAAAAAGGGACCATCATCCCCAGGTTCAAAAGTATTCTCTGAAAATATAACTTATGAGTCCAAACCAGTGAAATTCTTTAATAGTCAGTCAGTTGTCAAAAATTAATTCAAAGCAAAGTTGTTTATTAAGAGAGCAAAGCAATAATGTTAGCTACAAAAATATCTCCTTCCCATCCCACCTCACCTCCCAATAAAACTGGGGCTTTGCCTTCCACAACTACACATAGAATCCATGGGAAGAGTGGATACAAATAGAGTACTTAGTGTACTCTTGTGGTGAAGCAAAATAGTCAGATGAATGGCCAGGGCAATTCACACCCAGGACTTTTGAATCCTGATGTCTTGAGCCTCACAATGCTCCCCTCTGCCCCAGGTCTACCATCTTTTCTGGAATGAGCAATCGAATGGACTCCCTGAGACTACTCCTCCAGACTTCTCAAACTAGTTCCCTTTTGAATCATAATTGGTTTCTTTTCAGGTTCCAGAAGTCCTCCTGATCCTTGAAACATCTTCCCCTGGAACTTTGTGTTTGTGTTTTTCTCTGTGTTCTTATAGATTTGGTGTCTCTTAATGGAGAAGTAATCTGTTGCTGAATGCCATGGCCAGCATGTGGGTTTATAAAATCCCAATTCCTTGGCTGCCCTGTGGTAAAGGTTCAGGGATCTCTTTGTTCAATCATTTTCCCATTGTATCTGACTCTTCCTGATCCCATTTGAGGTTTTCTTGGAAAAGATACTAGAGTGGTCTGCCATTTCCTGTTCTAACTCATATAGATGAGGAAAATGAAGCAAAAAGGTTTAAGTGACTTGCCCATGGTTACACAGGTATTAAGAGTCTGAGGCTAGATTTGAACTCTTGAAGATGAATCTTCCTAACTTCAGGCTCTATCCACTGTGCCACCTAGCTACTAGTTACTACATCAACACATATACCAAATGTGACAACAATAGCTACTATTTACATAGTGCTCCACTACTTCACAAAATCTGCTTCCTGCCTCCACTCTACCTTGACTTCTTCCTGACCTGGCAAGTTTGACCTTTTGAAGGCTATCCATAGTATAGCCAATCTCAGGGCATCTGCCCCTTGTTTTCCAATTCTATCAGGAAATATTTTTATATTTCATAAAGAGCATAGTTTTATTTTTGGACTCTTCTTCTGTTACCTACCCCCTTCTGTTCTATAATTTCATCATTGATTAGGAGGGCAGGGCAAAAAAATCAATTAATCAGAGATTAACTCCTTCCACTCCATAATAACTTTTTAAATACTTTCTTGAATTTTAAAAGAGAATATTTTGATGTAATTGGAAAGATTCTGATTCTACAGTTAAGAGAGCTGGGGTCACGTCCTAACTATATAAGTTGTGTGACCATAGGTAAGTCATTTGTTCTCAGTTTTATAAGCTATAAAGTAGGCATAATGATCATTGCACCACTGTTCCTCCCATTTTGTTGAGAGGAAAGTGCTTTGTAAACCTTAAAGAGGCATATAAATGTGAATTATTATGATTAATGTTTTCCTCAAATCTTTCCTACTTTGAATTTCCAACTCCCATAATCTACTCAACTCTCTTCTACACAAAATCAGCACACACTTTACTTGTTATATGTCTTTGTTTTGATTGGCTGTTTGCAACTATCTTCAATTACAATCTTCTTAAGGTCAAGGTCCACCTTTTTCCATTTGTTTAATTCAGCCCCAAACTGAAATACAACCATCACTGCTGTTCTTCCTGTTCTCAGTAATTACTCTCTCCCCTGACCCAACTCCTACAATCGAAGAAAACTGGCTGGTACCGTATTTTAGTCTATCTAAAAATAAACACATATGAACTCTTCTCCCCCAAAGGACTCAATAAATGAAAGGTCAGACTAGAAGGCTTTTTCTAGCTCTAGATTTCATGAGTCTATGAAATGCTATGCTGGGATCCTCAGATTTAGTGATAAAAAGATTTGAATTTAGTGACCATTCCTGCTAGGAGAAAAAAATGAGCATTCAAGTCGAAAGCTGTTCTCTAGCGAGGATGGACTTCAAATGACTTCCTATGTGGGATCTACAGCAAACATAGTGATCATTTGAAAAAATTCAAATGGATTTTCATGTAAATTGCTGTTGTGACCCAGCAGAGCTACTGGGGAAAATTTGATTCCAAAGATATAGAAAACTCACAAATCTTTCCATGCCTGGCCCTGGCACCAAGGTCACCATGGCTAGAACTCTCAGTACTTGAAGATCACTTCCCATACCTTAAGCTGAGGACAAACTGCACAGAACAGAAACAAACACCCCCAGGTGCATCTTGGTAAAAGAGAGGTAAGCAGAGGAAGACATGTTCTTCCTCTTTTACTAGTTCAGTTCAGGGGATCCACACTAGACACAGCTGATAGGAAATAGGAGTCACTGAAAAGGTATGGCCAAAAAGATGTCAGAAAGACACAGGTTGACAGTCAAGGGTGCTGCCTCCATCCCAGGTGGTAGGGCACACAGAAGATTCCAAACTAGGCAAACGATACGTGCTTAAAAGACCCACTGAGGTTACACTGTTTTAGTTTGTTCATTTATACTGATAAACTTCTGACACAATGGACTAATAAAAGTAATGAAAATACAAAAATCAGACTTTAAATTAAAGGTAATTGCCAACCTTGCTTCTAACATACTAATTATACATCACACCTGAGACCTTTTGCTAGAAAAAATGATGAATTAAGGATGTAGAGAATTCATATTGGATTCTAAAAAATGTGATAAACTTTTATTTTTTTAATTTATCTCATCACTCATGGCAATCGCATCAATGAACACAATTTTTTATAATTTTACTATAACATTGCTTTTCCTATTGGTGCAAAAAAAGTTTTTAAATAATTACATGCATATATTATAATTCAATTTTGCAATAAACATTTCATTTTATCATATTTTCTTTATCTTAGGGGTAAAAAATACATATTCTTAAATTCCAGTCTTTTAGTTAAAAAAATCACAAATATTACAAAAAGAACAAAAATGATTACATATAAACTTTTGTTTTTAAAATGCATAAATTGACTTTAATAAAGTCTTTAAAAAGTCATCTTATACATTTTCATGTTCTCTTCTGAACTTCCCTCTTTTACCATTTATTTCCCCAGCTTTTTTTATTGTTTAATGTTATTGACAGATGGAAATTACTCTTTTATTCTACTTACTTTACTATGTATATTCCTGTACTTTGTCTTCTCCCTACTGATGATATTTTTATGATTCAATGATATTCTATTGCACAAATGTGCCATAATTTATTCAACTATTTCCCAATTACTTGAATCTATGAGATTTCCCCCAATATTTTTGTTATTATAAGTAATGTTTCTAGGAATATCTTTGTACAATTTTATTCCTGTTAATAACATCCATTGGGATTACTGGGTCAAAAAGTAGGAAGAGTTTTATAGCCCTTATTAGATAATGCCGTATTGTTTTCCAAAGAGACTGCAACAATTCACAATTTTGGCAACAAAGTAAAAATGTCCCTTGTTTTTCATATCCCTGTTCCAAATCATTTTATAGTGGACAGGCCCAGCAACTGTCATGAATTAATATTTTTTAAACCCTTACCTTCTGTCTTAGAATCAGTACTGTGTATCGATTGGTCCCAAGGCAGTAATAGAGAATGGGAATTAAGTGACTTACCCAGGGTCACACAAGTAGGAAGTGTCTGAGGTCAGAATTGAACCAAGAACCTCCCATCTCTGAACCTAGTTCTCAAACTGCTGAGCCACCTGGCTGCCCTCTATTTGGGTTGCTATTTAGATGTTTAAAATATTCTACATTGGGAACAAGAAATTACATGAAGTGATTTATCATTTGGGTACCTACTACAATGATGCAAGCAAAAAAAGAGCAAGGACCTGAACTACAGTGGTTGACACTATGTTGTCACAAGAAATATTCAGAAATTATCCCAAACCAATTCCTGTTACCTTCACAGAATTGCACTGAAAACTGGGATGAAATGTGTTATGAGTTAAAATAGGTATGATACCATCATTGCTAGGCGATGGGCACATCACAAAAAGCTGGATGCAGGAGATCTGGGTTCAAGTTTGACATGTCCCTCTAACAAGCTACATGCACTTGGGCAAATGATTTCTCTTTGAGCCTCATTTTCTCTTCCTGGAAAATGAGGGACTTAGAGTAGATAAAGAAAGGACCCATTTGCTAACAGCAAGTGATTCGAAGATAAATAGCTATGCGACATCTAAGGGAAGAGATGGCAGCTTTTATGCCTTCAAGATTCTTAGAACAGGAGCAGCTAGGTAGCACAATGGACAGAGCACCTGACCTGGAGTCCAGAGAATCTAGACGCAAATGTAGCCACAGACCCTTCCTAGTTATGTGACTCTAGAGAAGTCACTTAACTTCAATTGCCTATCTCTTACTATCCTCCTGCCTTAGAACCAACATTTAGTATTGGTTCCTAGACAGGATGTAAGGGTTATAATAAAAATAAATTCTTAGCTTAGAATCACAGTATAGGACCAGCACAAGCCTTGGAAATATTTGCTACGTACACATGTGAAAGGCTAGGAATGCAGTCAGGCAGGGGAAAGACTGGACTGAATCTTTTTTTGTTTTGTTTTTCCCAGAGCCTTTCTCTCCCTTCCCAAAACTCAGTTGCATGGAAGAATTAAAGAGTTTTATAACTGAAAAAATGGAGCTGACTTCTGAGGTCCCTTCAAGATCACATTTACAAACTTATGACTCCAAATATCAAGAATTCCTGGTGGCTATTAAAAGAATAACCTTTAAATCAGGACTTTCTTTATTTTGATATTTTTCCCAATTACTTGAAAAAATGATTTTGAACATTTTTTTAAATTTTTGAGCTCCAAATTCTCTCCCCATCCTTGAGAAATCAAGCAATTTTCTATAGATTATACATGTGTGTTCATGCAAAACACATTTCCACTTTAGTCATGTTGCAAAACAAAACACACACACGCCAAAATACAAGAAAAATGACATTTTTAAAAAGTAAGCTTCTCTCTGTATTCGAACTCCATCGGTTCTTTTTCTGGAAATGGATAGCATTTTTCATCATGTCTTTCAGAATTGGCTTGGATCATTCTATTGCTGAGAATAGCCAAGCCATTCACAATTGATCATCATGCAATGTTACTGTTACTGTGTACAAGCTCTCTTCATTTTGCATCAGTTTATATCAGTCTTGACAGGTTTTCTGAAATCATCTTGCTAATCATTTCTTATAGCACAATAGTACTCCATAACAATAATTTTGTAACTTGGTCAGCCATTCCTCTAATGATGGGAATTCCCTCAATCGCCATTTCTTTGCTACCACAAAAAGAGCTGCTCTACATATTTTTGCACATATAGGGCTTTTTCCTTGTTGTTTTTTTCTCTCTTTGGAATACAGACCTAATAGTGATATTGCTGGATCTAAGTGTATGTACAGTTTTATAGCCCTTTGGGCAAAGTTCCAAACTGTTCTCTGCAATAGTTGGATCGGTTCACATTTCCACCAACAGTGCATTAGTGTCTCCATTTTCCCACATCCCCTCTAACATTTGTCATTTTCCTTTTCTCTCATATTAGCCAAACTTGTGGATGTGGAATGGTACCTCAGGACTATTTTAGATTGTATTTTTCTAATCAATAATTATTTAGAGCATTTTTTTCAAATGATTAGAGAGAGCTTTGATTTCTTCTTCTGAAAATTGCCTGTTTATATCCTTTGATCATCTATCAGTTGGGGAATAACCTACACTCCTATAAATTTGAGTTAGTTCTCTATATAGTTGAAAAATAAGGCCTTTATCAGAGAAACTTGCCATAAATATTTTATCCACATTTACAATTAAGCAATTTCGTAACTTTTTTGTATCATGGGCAATATTTTCAAGCCTATGGACTTCTCAGAATTGTGCTCTTACGTGCATAAAATAAAATACATGGGACTTCAAAGGAAACCAATTGTGTTGAAATTTTTTAAATATTATAAAAAATTAATATTTTCCCATTTAATTTCATGAATCCCTTGAAATTTATCCATATATCTCTACTGGACCCATAAACTCCAGGTTAAGACCTTTTACTTTAAATAATAGCATCTGAGAAGAGTTTAGTTGCAAAAATTAAAACATTTTGTTGACCCGGAGATGCAGTTAGTGCATGATCCATTGAAGGGCTCCTTTTATATAAGCAAAAGTGAAGGTTCCTCAGTTTCTCTGTAGGGAAACTGACTTTTTTTTTCTAACATGGGGTGATATGATAAAGGACAGATTTAACAAGGGAGCAAATAAATGTGGAAAGACCTCCAAGAAGGATATTGTAATGGTCCAGGTGGGTGCTGAAAGTCTGTATTCTGGAGGTTTAATTGAGAACAAAAAAAGATGTGTGAAATCAAGAGATATTGTGAAAATGGAAATGATGGGATGTGGTACTTGATTAGATTTGAGAAGTGAGAGAGAGGGGAAACTCACATAACTCCAAGGCTATAAATATGGAGCAAATGGTGAAATGGTCACTCCACAGACAGAAAGAATGAAGACAATAAGATGAGGTTTAGAGTGAAAGAAAATAAGCTTTCTTTTTTTGAACATGTTAATTTGACGGTGCAGATAGTGTTTTTAAGTACAGAATAGATGTCGGGAGTTTGATATGGTAGACTCAGAATCTTAGAGCTAGTAGGGACTTCTGCACGCTGCTAGTTCAATCTATATGTGAACAGGATTCCCTAGAACAAGCCTTTATTCGAAGCTCTCCAGGAATCCAGAATCCACTGCTTCCTAATGTAGCTCATTACACTAATAGAGGGTTCTAGTGATTTTTCCTTACACTGAACAAAAATCTTCCTCTTTGCAGCTTTAAGCCACTGTTTCTAGGTTGTCGATGATCTCTTAATTTCAGCCCTCGTCCTTCCTAACCACCCTCTCCTCCTGAATACTCTCACCTCTCTGAGACTTCACACTACCCTCCCCTCATTCTCCTCCTACATTTATTTCTGTTCATTCCTTCTCACTCTCCTTTGCTGGCTCATCATCCAGATCATGCACTTTAATTATGGGTGCTCCCCAATACCCTGTCCTAGGTCCTCTCTCTACAATCTCTCCTTTGTAATCTCATCAGCTCCCATAGATCTAATTTATTATTTCCATTCCAATGTTGCCCAGTTCTGTACATAAAGTTTCAGGCTCTCCCCTGAACTTCAATCTTGTACCACTAAATGCTGATAAGCTATTTCATCTGGATGTTCTGGAAACGTCTCAAACTCAACATATCCAAAACTAAACTTATTATCTTCACTACCACCATCACCCCCAAATCAACTGCTCTTCCATATGTTATTCTTTCAGTAGAAGGGACCATTCCCCTTTCAGTCTCTCAGGTTCCTGATGTTGTTGTCAGGAGCATGCTGAAACCAATTCAAACCTGGAGTTGATTGTTAAAATGTCAATTTACACCACAGAAAGTGGCAAAAAATTATAATGCAAGGCTTGATTATTATTTTGTTTATTGCCTAGACTTTAAAAAGTTTGGGGAGAAAATGTTAATAATAAAGGTTGAATTTGAAAGCCTGTCATGTGTGCATTTTTTTCAGCAAACTCATAAAACATTCACCAGAAAAATCTCTGGCCATCATATACTTGGGAATAAAATGGGAAAGGAAGACAAGAGGAAGGAAGGAAAGGGGAGGACAGGATAGGAGAGGTCGCTGGTCACCTATGGGAAAGCAATTTCAGTATACCCAAAGGGATAATAGACAAACTGCAAAGGGCTGAGAAAATAATGGGTAATGAGGAATGAAGTTTTAAAAGAAGTTTCACAGAAGGGAAGTTAAAGAGAAGGGAAAGAAAGAGATGGTGATAGATAGAATAGAAAAGAACTAAGGAAAGGCTTTTTTAAGGGCTAGAGATCTGATCATAAGCAGTAGTAGACAAAGAAGGAGGCTATAAATGCATGGGAAAAAAGAGATACCTACTGGACCAAGGTTTTAGAAAATTCAGGAAGAAATTGGAGTAAGATGGCAAGTAGAGAGAGTAGACAGTGAGGAGAAGGAATGTCTCTTCTGGGATAAGAGGAAAGAAGGACAGAGCAGGTAATGATGCTAAAATTTTGTGAGGATTAGAGGAGAGGTACTGAAGGAGCTCAGGTAAGATGGTCTCAGTTTGCTTAGTAAATTAGGAGGCTAGATAACTATATAAGTGTGGTGAATAGGGATCAGGTTAAAGATAATATGGCAGGAAAAAACATTGGCATAAATGCAGTCATAAGTGAAATGGGGAGATGACATTGATGATAGAATGGTGTGACTTCTGTCCGTGTGACCTGAGCAAGTCACTGAAGCTTTTTCAAATTCAGTCTCTTCATCTGTAAAATGCAGAGAATAATGACAATCATATCCCAGGGTTATTATATAATGGGTTATATCCTAGTCTCCGAAAATCAAATGAGATGAAATATTTAAAGTGCTATTTGAAGAGTGTTGGGTGGGGATACATTAAAGTGATTGACCATGAAATCAACCCTGGGAATGGAAATAAGTGAAATCAGAGTGGTTGAGATGGATTGGGACAACAGAAATGAATCTGAAAATGGGAAAAGTAAAAAGGCAGTAGATTGTAATGGGAAAATTTAATTTCCAAGTTCCAATACTTAGAGGTGAGGCAATTCAATGAAGTAGTTATTTAAGGTGGAACCAAGTTGGCATATGGCAAAAATTTAGTTTGTGAGATGGGGGTGAGGGAGAAGCCATGGGAGTTGATATATATGAGAAACTGACAAGTCTGATTCATGTAAACATGACTATTGAAATTTCTGAGCAAAGAAGGATACAGAGAAGAGAAGACTACTTAATCAGCTACCTAAATCACTGAGAAAATTGAGTGATTTGGGGGCTAACTTGTTTTTCAGTCATTTAATTCCTATCTGACTCTTCATGACCCTATTTGGGCTTTTTTCTCTGTTTCCTCATCTATAAAATGTGCTGGAGAAGGAAATGGCAAACCATTCCAGAATCTTTGCCAAGAAACCCCCAAATGAAGTCACAAAGAGTCAGACATGACTGAAAAAGGCTAAGCAACAACAATAAACAGTCAAAGATACTGGAGTGGTTTGTCATTTCTTTCTTCAACTCATTTTTCAGATGAAGAAATTGCAGCAAACAGTTAAGAGACTTGCCTAGGATCACAAAGTTAGTAAGGGTCTGAGGACAGATTTGAACTCGGGAAGATGGTTCTTCAGAATAAGTACAGATATTCTCCGACTGCTTGTCAGTCACATAATTGACACTGATCCGTCACTCCATTCATACAGTAAAAAATTGGTGATCTTTGCCCTTCAGAGCTCTTCTTTCTACTGGCCTTAAATGTAAAGGTGATTCTCTGAGCTCCAGCAGGTGGTAGGAAGATGCTGGCCCTCTCCCATTGCCATCGCTAGACCATCAGCCATGAACTTATGGCCTCTGAGGCGAACCTCTGTCCTGGATGAGACCACCTCATGCTTGTGCTTCCTTTTTTTTTTTTTTTGGTACACAAAACTTGTGAGATCTCTAAAGGCAGCTGTCATCTTCCCATTCCTGGGATCTATTCAGCAAGGTATTGACTGAAGGGCTAAGAAGTTTGGAGAAACAGTGAGAAAAGCAGCCTGGAAGAAAGGGAAAGAGTCCCCCAGAAAGAAGGAAAATTTGGGAAAGAAGGATCCACTTGGCATTGATGAGTTTGTACTCAATAGAGTATATATATATATATATATATATATATATATATATATATATATATATATATATATATATACATATATATATAATTATAGAGTATGTATAAATATAAAATTGCTAATGAGTAGTCTTGTAAATGTATTAGTGAGGCTTGAATCCCAGTCTCTTGACAGTGAAATCATTCTCTGAGAGTTCATTGCTTAGCATTGCCTTTTCTGGGTTGGATTACAGACTACTTGTTTTCTATCTTTTTTTATGTTTATCCTCTGAGAATCTCTTACGTCACCTTCCACAGCTAAAGGAGATCTCTTAGACTAGAACCTCAAATACAACTGTTCTGCAAGAATCTAAGGTGTGGGGGTCAGGAATCAGAGGCTGGGGGAGCCTCGTTCATCAGTTAAGAAGACAGGCAAGCCCAGCACAGTGGCCACAGGGAAAACTAGAAGGGCAGAAAATGACAAAAGTGTCCCCTTTGTGGCCATAGCCCAGTGGTGCCTGACAAGACACTATGCTGAAGCTCTAAAGACCCTAATGGGTGATGGTTTTATTCAGTTTTGGACTCAAAATTATTTCTGACTGATTCCACATTTCATACTCTGCCTGCCCTCTGCCCTCCCACCCCATAGTTCATAAATTTTTCCTGTAACTGGCCTATCCATATTTCTTTTCTTCTTTTTCAGGAAATGTTTTAAAAGTGGCTTTACTTACAGTGCCAACATTCCTTAAATGTCAAGTCAGGTCACCATGAAAACTTAAGTTACAACTAAACAATAAGCAGACACACTATTTTAGAACTATTTTAGAAAAGGAGAAATCTGAATGCAACTTTCCAGATCGAATCCATACAGAGTTCACTTGGACTCAGAGATTAAGGAAGAAATATATTTGATTATTCTGGTGTAACCTACAGAATCACCGCTACACCCAGGGGTGCAGGAGCACTATTTCTCTCACTATAAAGTGCCCCTTAGTTCTCAATCCTCACTCAGGTCAAGTTCAGTCTGGGAGAAGCGTGACCCCTAAGGTGAAAGATTAGGCTCTATTTCTCAAACTCTCTGGTTCTTCATGCCCCACCCCAAAATACTAGAAAGAATCATTTAAAAGCTAATGTTTGGCTCACTTCTAGGATTCCCAAAAGGACAGTAGAAGTATGAGAGAGAAAGAGAGAGAGAGACAGACAGACAGACAGACAGACAGACAGAGAGATACTTAAAACAAAAAGCCTTGTAAGTGTTCATTGAAGAAAACAAAGAATTATACACTGATGGATAATGCCTTTTATGCTTTCCAATGGAACTGAAACAAAATATTAAAGACACGAAGCCCTTAGGATATCTTGTTGAATAGGCATGTCACTGTCATCTCTTTCAATGTCAATCTCTTAAAGCCAATGTCCTTTGGCAAACCAGTCCACAGGATGGACTTATTCAGTTTTAGGTGGTCATCTTCTCTGAGAAATGCTGTAGTAGTCGTTATCTCCTACAGTGTAGCCTGCACTGAGTGAGGTACCCTGATGATCCCTAGATAGCCACTCTTGGCAACTCCAGATCTCAGGACTTCTCCTACATTGGACCCACATGGCTTGTAGGACAAGATCTGGGCAAATATGTTCAGTAAAAGGGGCCAAGCTCCAAGGACAGCATATATGACACTGGGTGTTACTAGAAAGTGTCCAGATTCAAGAACAGCCTAACACATATGGAACTGGAATTGGTACAGTTCTAGCCTACAACCAGAGGGTGCACTAGACCCAGAATGGGAAAGGAGAGAGGCATCCTCTGATTGTTCCTATTATAGAGGTTAAAACTCAGAATCAAAAACTCTGTACTCAAAAAACATATGAGCAACAGGATTGAGTAATGCATTTGCTGCAAAACTTACCTAATATGGAGCTTCTTAACCTAAAGTCTGGGATAGATTTCATGGGGTCCAAAAGACTTCATTTTTTGGTAGCCTCTAACTGAAATTTAACATTTCCACTAACAACTTAAAAGCGTTGTTCTGAGAAGGCATACGTGGGCTTCACTAGTCTGCCTAAGAGGTCTATGACAAAAAAAAGTTAAAACTCCTGATCTAATGCTATGATTCCTGCAATGTCAACAAGCCTCTCCTCTTAGACTCTCCTCAGGTACCTAAATTTTTTCCTCTTTAGAAAAGTTATCCTTGATTTTGGATTTGAGAATACCTTCTTAAGTTATCCCTACAATTACATTCATACCCTCTCTGACCAAACTAAACTGTGCTATATGGTTCCACATTCTATGTGAGAAAAATTTTGTTCTGGATGCAATCTCTGAATCCTTTTGCAGGGATCTTTTTTCCCCCTTTGGGTCACCTGGTTCCTTACTATTTCTTGCTGGTTCAGAGGAAGGAAAAAGGAGGAGGGAGAGAAAAATCAGCAAGCTCTTCACTTTGAAGTTGGCAACACACCACCGGTTCTATCCCACCTGACATACCATCAGAAAATGAGACAAAGGTACCTTTGGCTGTGAAATTAGGTCTTCCAGGCATCTCTCTCACCCATCCTGACACTTTTCCAGAACTGGAGGACTGTGGGTATGAAACACTACATAGAGTAACAAACTCTTTTAATGTTTTTGTTAGCTTTGTGGAATCTTTTTTCTCCTCTTTTTTTTATTCTTTATCATGATAAAACAAGGGGTCCAATTCTAGCCTTCAACCATGGAGTATACTTTACCAAGAATCAGAGAGGGAAACAGGTGGGGTGCCTCTGATTATACTTATTACACTGGTAAAAATTTCAGAGTTAAAAACTGAAATTTGGAAAAAAATTCTGAGTTAAAAACTCTGAAAACTCAGGAAAAAAAAGATTTTTAGCTTAGAAGAGGAGAGATATTTTGGGAAATATAGGGGATCTTAAAATAAAAGCCATCAATCGGAATTTATTTTAAAAAATAAAAGTCTTCTCTATCTAGTAACTACTTAACTTCTCTACGTGTGAATTAACTCTAGAATTCTGCTCATCGCAATTCAATTGAACAGTTTAAAAATGCCAACAATATGCTGGGCACTAGACTAAGTCCTTGCCATATAAAAAGACAAGCAAGACATGATATTGCCTCTCAAAAAGCTTATAATGTAGTCGAAAGAAGGGGTAAGATCTGTACTAAAATGGCAACATACACACCTATAATGCGAGGGGGAAGTGGTAAGTACCATAAAAAATATATGAAGTATGGTGAAGGAGAATTCATCTCTCAATTCAGAGCATCAGAGAAAAAGAATGTATGTTGAAGGTAGATTTGAGCTAGTCCTTGGTCCACCTCTAGAAAAAGAAATGATAAATAGAAATAAGCAAGTTTTATATATACATATATCTTTGTGTCAAATACTGCCTTCTCTAGTGTAGGAGAGGAGGGAGGAAAGGAGATACCTTGGAACTTTAAAGTAAAAAACAAACTAATAGTTTTAAAATAAAGAACTGAGGCTATGAACAGACAGAGTCAGAATAGGAGCTGATTTCAAAAAGGAACTGTGGGATTTGGATATGGACAACTTGAGTTTGAGATGTTAAGAGAATTCTGGATGGAACTGTCTAGCAGCAAGTTGGAAATGTGGATATAGAGGTTAGGAAAGAGGTCAGGACTTGAATGTAGATTTATGAGTAATTCACATAAAAGGGAAAATTAAAGCTACATAACTTACAAGATCCTGAAGGGAGATTGTACCTAGAAACAAATGAGAACAGTCAAAGACTCTGGAGAGAAACTTTTTGAAGAATTCCCTCTTTTAGGAATAGACAGAGGGAAAAGAACCAGAAAATGAGACAAAGAAAGAGGAATCTTAGAGGTGGGAGAACCAAAATGATGCATTTCTAGAGAAACCAAGGAAAGAGAGTTTTAAGAAACAGGTAATGCTCAAAAATGTCAGAGACTACAGAGAAGCTGAGGAAGCAAAGATAGACAAGGACATTGAGTATGATGATTAAGAAGGCCTTAGTAATTCTGAATGGGGGGGCAATAGCCCCATATTCTTCCCCCTTCATTTAATGTTTCAAATTTACCTGAATCCTTTTTTCCAAGATCTCTTTCTGCTCTTTCAAGACAAGGGGAGTGATTAGCATAGCACAGTGGTAAGAGAGCTGGATTTGATGATATTAAATCTTGTTTTGAATCCTGGCTTTGTCACTCACTAGAAGCAACTTTAGATGAAACCTATTATTTTTCTAGGTCCCAATGTTCTCATCTACAAAAGGAGTGAATTGCACTAGATGACTTTTAAAGTTCCTTCGAGTTTGAAATCAATGATTCTATAACTTCTACCTCTTCTAAAATTCTATACTGTTAAAATTTAGCACCTAAACAGGGTGCTCCAAAAATGCCTTTTAAGAGTTAATAAAACTATATTAATTCAATTAGTACTGAGCTTTAATATTTTAAAAATCCAATGTCTATTTGGGGCACCCAGTATATTTCTTTATATTATTAATCTTTTTGAAAGTATATTTAATAGCTTCTTAACTGGAAACTCTGCATCCAATCTTCTCTCTCCTCAAATCATCACTTCTACATCTTCCAAAATAGTTGTCCTAATATGATTCAGGTCAATCATAACTTCACTGCTCCAGAACTTTCCATTGTATCTATAACCTATAACTAGGAATGTGGTAGAGAAATCTTGAACCAGCCTGTGGTTCCCAAGAGCCAATTGTTAAATTTTCAGTGTGAGCATTTAACTGACCCCACACAAAATTTGAAAAAAAAACCCACTATAGATCATAGCTTGATTTATTATTTCATTGATTGACTGGGCTTAAGAGAGTGATGGAGAAAATGTTAATAATGCAAATTAAATGTAATGTGATATATATGCATCCCTTTCCCCTTTTTTATTTTTCTGGAGAGTGGATTATTAAACATCTACTGGAACATCCCTAGTTGTGGGATAAAGTACATATTCCCTAATCTGACATTTGAGGATCTCTACAATTATGAAGTTCTCTAAAATCTGTCCCCAACTTGTTTTTCCAGATTGATGCCCCACTAATTACCTTTGCAACTTTATATTCCATTCAAAATGAACTGTTAGCTATTCCCTGATCTCACTCTGAACTAAAATGGAATCATTTAGGACCATTTCTATACATTAGCCCAGCCCATGCCTTATGACTGGAAAATGGTACTTTATGAAATCTTTCTTCTTCCTTCAAGGATCAGCAGAAGTGCCTTTTCTTCCACAAACCTTGCATGATCTCTCAGTTGAAAGTTGTCTCTTCCATCTTAAATTTTCTGCAAGTATTTTGTGTGGATCATTCCAGATGATGAAAGATTATGAGTATTACTGCATAAAAGAGTGGAGAGTGTAAAGGGTTAAATTTTGGGATAAGAGTTTGAACAAAAATCAGGAGAGCAACTTCTTAAACAAAAAATAGTTAGTTTATTATTAGGAAAATACAGATATGAAATAGAAAAGAGGAAAGTGAGAGTAATCTTATAATAGCTTATAACCATACCTAAGATCTCAATCCTAACTAAAATTTTTCTAGAAAACCCTGAATCTATCTGCCTTCGAGGTCAGTGCCTTCTGCCAGAGCCAGGCTCCAGCCTAACTTTTCTACTCTGGCTATCTAATAATTTACCCATTATCTATCTATCTATCTACCCAAGATAATCAATAATCAATAAGCCTGTTAGGGCCTTACATCTGTTTCTCAGTCTCCTCACAGTCCCAGAGAGAGCAAGCCACACACTCCTCTCCCCAGGGGACCCAGAGACAAAAAGGCTTTTGCAACTACCAGCTGAAACTGACTAGGGGGGCTCCTACTCAGAAATCTTTTTGCTCTCTTTCCTCTTAAATATAAAAAGGAGAAATTAAGAAAAACTTAACAAATGCGATGAAAATACTGTTTTAACAAACTCAACAAGAGACCCAACTAAGCAAATCATCCCAAGAGATTTTTTAGAATAAAACTGGAAGAACTATGGATGAAAATGGAAGCATTTTTATGATAAACTTCTTTCACCATCAAGAACAGTGAAGGCACAACATGAGGGCTATGTCTTTACAGTCCTGGATATGCCGATGAAGAAAGTGAAAATGACACAGACACCAATGATAGTAAAAACACAGCTGGACTCAACCAAGTCCACACAAAGGAGGTCTGTGCTGGAGGCAGCATAACTGCAAGGGCATTGAGAAATCAATTTTGAAGGTATATACAAAGGAGCATGCAGTCTATATCTTTTGACTCAGCAATCCTCCTGGTCATGCATCCCAAGGAGGGCAAAGAGAAAAAGAAATGCTTCAATTATTCCAAAATAATCATAGCAACACTTTTTTATGGTAGCAAACTAAGGTAAGGGTCTTAGAAAAAAAGAAACAATGACTAATTCGTGGTCCAGAGAACAGATGATAAAATAGGGTTGTCATTAGTCCTTCAGAGGGTAATAGCTTAACTTACCTGTGAATCGATTTAAGTGAGGCATAATTTCACAGAGTCACTGACCTCACTCTCCTCTCCCTCTGCCCAAGTCATCAAAGCCCAGTAGCATGACTGGCGTTGATGCAGGATGCAAACACCTTGATGTCTTTGATGTCTGACCAAGCTCCAGGTGCTCCACAGTGCCTGCTGCAGATACCTTCATAGCTATTGGGGAAAATTGTTCTCCTCTGCCTATTCTGTCAAGGGAAGCCTTCATGGGGTTTGTGTAGGGGTGGAGGGAGTGGGGGTGGTAAGGAAAGAGAAAGGAAGAGAGTCAGAAAGAGGGGGGCAGCTATGAGAGCAGGTTATATCATCGAGGGTCAAGTCAGAGTTGTTATGTTTGGTTGAATGTTTTTCTTAGTTACAGTATTACAAGACAAGGCTTGAGGTGGGAAATATATTGATAACGACTCTAGTATTCAGAAATTCAGATCTTCTTGACTCCAGGACTAGCACTCTGTCCACCTGGTCACCTGAATTATCCCTGGGGTTGACTTTGGCTCTATCTCCATCAAGGAAGGAGAAAACTCTTCATGACCTTGACTGGACTTCTGAAAAATTCTTTTCCATATGATGATCATGGGCTCACCCAAAGAACAAAGGTGACAAATCTGGATCATGACCCAAATCTCTGATTTAACTCTTATTCTTCTGAGCCAGTCACCAGACTCCAAAGTATGGCATAGGTGCAGTGAACAGGGATTTTTGTCCAGAGCTTTACATTATAATATCTTGCATCTCTAAGATGGCTCAGCAGACAATTGCCTAAGGAGAGTGGAGACTTTTACATATTTCCCCAAGGCTTCACCTATGGAATCAAAATATTTCCTATTCCTTTTGTGGATTTTTTTATGGCATAGGCTTAAATCCCTGCTCCATCCTGATGGAGTCTTTCACTCAGGACACTGGACTTCTACTAAGCAAGTCTAAACAAACTCTAGATTACCAATTCACATTGAGAATTCACACTGAATCTGCAGCTCACTAAAGCCCATAAGGGCTTTCTAGTCACAGTTTTCTCCATCCTATACATATGCAATTTATTATTTTGATCCTAGAACAGAACTTTACATTTACAACTATTAAAAGTTCATCTCGTTATCATTAGACCACTGTTCAAATATGTCAAGATCTTTCTGATTTTGTAAATTAAGAGGATGTCAACACATCTCAGCTTCATGTTATTCACACAGTTAATAACTTTATCATCTATACCTTTAATTACTGGTTAAGATCACTGAAGGAAAAGACAAAGCTAAGAACAATTTCTAGGGCAGCTAGGTGGCATAGTGGATAAAGTGTAGGGTGTGGAGTCAGGAAGTCTCATTGTTCCAAGTTCAAATCTGACCTCAGGCACTTACTAGCTGTGCAATCCTGTTGCGCCATTTAATCCTGCATCCCAAGGCATCACCACTCATCTCGGCTTTTGTCTTGTCACCAGACTTTGATGACTCTGGAAGAGAGAGTAAAGCTAATGACTCTATGCAATTCTGCCTCACTTAAGTTCAATTTCAGGCTCAAGGCAAGCCAACACCCCTTGATATCATTGGTCCTCTTCAAAAATGAAGGACGAACAATAATCTAAAAGGAGATAAAGATGTCTTATCTTCTGTTCTTTAAACCCAAAATTGGTCATTGTCTTTTAACTGAGTTCAGTACCACAGTTCTATCTCCTTAAAAGAGATAGGTATTCTGGTGGAAAGCAGCTTTGACTTCAAGTTCTTCTGACACTATTATGATCTGAAGAGTACATTACCTCTGTCAGATCAGCTATGCAACTGATATTGAAAAACAAACTGAGCAGCTTGGTGGCGTAGTGGATAAAGCACCAGGTCTAGTCATAGGAGATCCTGGGTCCAAATGTGGCCTCAGACACTTCCTGCCTGTGTGACCCTGGGCAAGTCACTTAACCCCAATTACTTAGCCCTTTCTGCTCTTCTGCCTTAGAATAAATACTTAGTATCAATTCTAAAACAGAAGTTAAAAAAGAAGAAGAAAACCACAGTTCTAGCTTTGTCTAGCTGCCATGGGCTCTTATCTTCTGCCTTCAGACATGTGTTCCCTTATCTTTACCTCCTGATTTCTGTTGAATTCCATTTCTCTATGCTGCTTACATATTCACATACTCTGAGGTCACTGATGTTTGAAGATCTTTGACTTTTCAGACTTTGCTCTGAGAATGCATAAAATCTGCAGATTATTTTCAGTGCATCACTGAATTAGTGATTGGCATCAGTACCTAATCAATGATGTCTTGAATGAGCTTAGTCACAATTATTGACACTGCCAGAGGGGACCAACAGAGTCGGTTCAGAATTAATTTTCTAGCTCAGTGACCCTCTAGACTACACAAGATAGATTTTCTGTAGGGAGATTTATGGGCATGAAAAATTAACTGACATCTGTGAGTCATTGTACTGACTGTCTTGGATATACTCCCTATTTAGTAATGGTTTGGCCCGACAAATTCTCAAGTGATAAGAAAGGATCCCTATCACTAATGATATAAATCTGACAAAAAATTTAATTTTGGCTTAAGTAGTCAGTTTTTGGTATGAGATCCTTCAAGTTTTTGATAATTTTGGTTTAATACTGATAATTCTAGTTTTTAGCAATTGCCTATAAATTATGGAGCTTAATTATTCCTGACTAAATTTACTCCTGTTGTGGGATTTATTTAGCCTAACTCTCTAAGAGACAACCCTTTGGATTATTTTCTGGCTAACAGATATTCCTTTCAAAGAACCTAATATAGGGGGCAATGAGGTATCATAGTGGATAGAGCACTAAGCCTCAAGTTGGGAGGACCTAGGTTCAAATCTGGCCTCAGACACTTCCAAACTATGTGATTCTAGATAAGTCATCTAACTCTAATAACCTATGCTATTCTTCTTCTATCTTAGAATCGATCCTAAGTAGAAGGTAAAGATTTAAAAAAAAAAAAAAGGTTCCTGATTCTCCTCCCCTTTGTCTGCAGGACTGTCATAAAGGTTTTGTACTATTAGTTTATGAATACAAAGGTGGGGGGGCCTCAGGAGCCCCACTTCAGCACTTTGGGTTTCCCTCCATTCTCTTGACTACTATTCAGTCTAGTTGGATCCTGAAACTGCCTTATTAGTTGAAAAGGCTCAGAATTTAAACTTAGGAAATAAACTCAGTAAAAGGTTTCATATACAGTAAGTGCTTTATTGTTTCAGAAAAATAGCCAACATTTTTCTAATTAAGTGGTTATATGCTATGAACTTGCTTTAATTTTACCTGAAAATATTTAGATTAAATGCTCTAATTCTCTCAACCCAGAGACACTCCTATCCTTGGATGGTGAAACCCTGGGACCAACATGACTATAAACAAGTTATCCTCCAAGCTGAGACTGTTAGACTTCTGACATCTGCCTGGATAATCCCCATTATAGTCTCTGTGAGAATGGCTCTAGAATTATTGATGGATACCAAAAGATTGGATATGTTGTGGTTTCTGACTGAAGAAACAGAGGCATTGCCCTTCCAACCTTCAATTAGTGCCCAAGAGGCTCTTGTTTGTATAAATGGAGATTTTTGAACCCTAGACTTCAATCACCAGAAGTCCTTGGTATTTCCCAGAATTCCCTATAATCTCTCCTGAGTCTCCACATTGGTGAGATCACAATTGGTATTTAACTGGCAGGAACCCCTCCCACGCTCTCTTCCTTTGCAAATGATGCAGCAAGTATAGTGGTAAGGTAAGTGCAGGGATTTTAAATGGGCTAATTAGCCATGGGCACATGGTTTTTATTTTGTATCCTCTTTATTCCTTGATTTCTAATAATCCTTGATAAACCTCATAAAATATAATATTTTTATTATTAGAAATATAATTTAATTTTTACATGTTAGAGGTTTGACTTGACCGAAGGCTCCTTTGCTAATGTTGACACTGACTGGGTTTGGAATTTATCATGCTACAGAACAGCTTTGGAAACCCACTTTCCTAACCTCCAGGGACCAGAGAATTGCTTATGAACTTTGTTTTTCTGAAGCCTTGATTCTTTGTCATTTGTTATTTGCCATTTCTTGTATCTATTTTTTGTTCATCAAAGGGAAAGAGATGCTGTATCAAGCTCTTGTTGATGCTGGAGCCAGAGCAGCTGCCCTCCCACCATTACCTCTTCCCCCAACCCTGAGTTGATTGCATTCCTAACCTTGCCTTTCCTCATTTTCCTCCATAGCTACCCCCTTTTAAACTTGTCCTTTGGGTGCCTTATGCTTTTCAGATGGTGTAGGGCAAGAGCCAGATGGATACCCAGTGACACCTTGACACATCTTCATGCTCTCCTACAACATGACCATTCAGAATCATGTATGGGTACCTCAGCACTTGGTCTCACTGTGTCTCATATAAGATTTGCCCTTGCAATGTTTTGAAGGATCAGATGAGTCGTGGGATCATGGCTCATGTGGTCTCAACATAATCCAGAGGAGAAAAATCCACCGGTCCCTTAAGAGGTCACAAAAATGTTTGGAAGCATTTTATTTAATGAAGTAAAAGAAATCAATACAAAATTTCACATACCAGTGAGTGACTAATAACAGCAATAATTTATGTACCAAAAGCACAGCTGAGTAGTGCAATCACAACTGTAACACAATAATTTTTGACCTGCTGAAAGTTTTAGTAGATAAACTTTGATGAAATCAGCATGCAGTGAGATGTATGCAAGTAGTAAGGAGGGGGGGAAGTCACTCAACAACAAAAACAAGGAATCATGAGTACAAAATTGATGGGCCATGTTTGTAGCACAGAAAAACCTTATCAGCAGCAAAACCACTATTCTGTCCATTATGGGAAATACCAAGAGATAGGCATCTTGTGCCAATTCATCAAGAATGATTTGAACCAAAAGAAAGAATTACTTCTTACAAAATCTGTGGGCTACTAGGACATATATGCATGCTCTTGGTTCTCATGTCATGTTAAAGACAGTGATCTTAGCTATGGATATTCAGAAGCAAGGGGTCTGTTGCCTCTGTCACATACAAGGTTATAATTAAACACTGAATTATTTTCCCAAGATCATTGGTGAGGTTAAGATTAGATTGCATAAGAATTCTGAGACAAGCAGGAATTCAAGTTCCTGAATCTATAGTTTCACTAGAAGACACATCCTAATGGACCTGCCGTTGTCTGAATGTGTGGTGATTTTTTGGATGACCTCAGAGGAGCCAAAGGCTAGAATAATCCTCCCCCATTTCTCCTTGCTTCCAGCTGAAAAGAACCAAAACCCTGGAAACAAAACACAAGTCTGCTCTGAGTCCTAACTTTGTTTAGGACCAGTTCATCAAGAAATGCATCTAAGTGGAAAGTAAGCACATTCATTCCTTGCATATGTTAAGAGTAAGCCCTGACATATTAGTTTAATAGAAAACCTAAAGAAACTACAGAAAGTGTAAGAAAAACACTCATCACCACATGTGAAATGAGAAAGATCAATCATTAAAAGAATATGGGTATAGCTTGTGGGTATACACTACTCGTGAATGAAACCCATGCATCATAGGAAGAGAAAAAATATGCCTTTGCCGCTTTTTAAATTCAGGGAAATAGTGGCTTTTTCATTAAGGTGTCATTAAATGCAGAACCATGTGAGGGAAAGTGCTGTATTTAATAAACAACCACTACTCCATAAAACTCAAATGCTGCTATCTCCAGGAAGCTTTCTGTGGTTCCTTTTCCCTTTCCCCACAAGAAAACAATTCTTTTTCTCATCCCCAGGCCTTGAATAGCAAGTGATCCACATCCCTCTTAAGCTTTTATCAAGAATTATTTTGTACCAAAGCTATTTATGTATATGTCATATAGCCAATAGCTTCCTGCAGCCAGTTCATATCAACTCACAAAAGCAAACTGTTAAATTTTCAGTGTGAGCATTTATGCCTGGAGAAATTGGCACTTGACTTGATTTATTCTTTTGTCCACTGTTTAGACTTAAGAAAGGGTTGGGGAAACTGTTAATAATAAAGATTAAACTTTAAAATGTGCATTTTTCCAGAGAGCCAGTTGTTAAACACTCACTAGATCACCTTCTTCACCATAATAGTAGAGTTCCACAAAAATGGGGACATTCTCTTATTTCATCTTTGCCTTCTCTCCAGCACCTTCTACAGTACTTTGTACACTGGAAATTGTATAAATAAAGGCATTCTAGTGAAACTAGAAAAAAAGGAAAAAAAGGAAAACATCCATTTTAAATTGGAAGGAGGACTCACAAAAACTCAAAAAATAGTTTTAATTTATCAGACTGATTATTTCCTAGACAATGTTCACTACAAGGTATACATATGAAACTAAAAAGAGGAAGAGAAGAGAATTAAAAGACGCTGAAAATACGTGTTAGATAACAATGATCTTCAGGCTTCAAAGATGTCACTGCATGAAAAAAATTATGAAAAATACCATCCACAATAACTATGTACACTATTAGAGATGTAGAGATCACTGTCTTCCATATAAACAACATGGTAGACAAAATTTACCTTGTTCTTTATACATTATGGAAGATGCTGTTTCTGATAATGTAAACTTGATTTGGGAAAGGATAATGCAAGTTTTACACTGAATTTCTGAGGCAATGCAGGCGTGACAATTTTACATGGTGCAACAAAGATAACCACCACTATTAAAATGTCTTTAAAGATTAATAATTAGTCATCTGGGGCCAAAATCAGAGACTTTGATAAGAGAAAGACTATGAGAGAAAAGAAATTCTGACTCAGAGTTCTTGCCCCCACTATGATAAGAAGAGGACACTGTCTTTGTCATATTAACTGTGCAAACGAGCCGCAGCTCTGGTTCTCACCAGCTAGCAGGAGTCTTAGGCTCTCCCTTCAGATATATTCACAGATATATATTTACGGATATACATATACTCACATATGCAGACTATTTTCATACTCCTGATTTCTATAAAATTCCATCTCTCTGCTATGTTCATATTCATGTACCATATAAGATTGCCAATGCCAATGCCAGGAGCTCTCTGACTTTTCATCCACATGAGTGTAGATAAAATAGGCAGATATCTGTCGAGAAATCATTTATTTCACTGATTGGTGGCAGTTATTTTTTCTTACTTTCTTTTCCTTTTTAATAATTTAATCATTTATTTAGAATATTTTCCCATGGTTATGTGATTCATGTTCTTTTCCTCTCCTCTTTTCTTCCCCCCTCCCAGAGCTGAAAAGCAATTCTACTGTGTTATACTTGCATCACTGTTCAATACCTATTCCCATGTTATTCATATTTGTAATAGAGAGATCATTTAAAGGCAAAACCCCATTCATATCCCCATCTAATCACATGTTCAATCATATGTTTTTCTTCTGCATTTCTACTCCCACAGTTCTTTCGCTGGATGTGGAGAGCGTTCTTTCTTCTAAATCCCCTCAGGATTGTCCTAGATCATTGCATTTCTGTTAGTAACAGAGTTTATTACATTTAATCATCCCACAATATTTCAGTTTTTGTGTATAATGTTCTCTTGATTCTGCTCTTTTCACTCTGCTGAAGGTCTTTCCAGTTCATATAGAAATCCTCCAGATCATCATTCCTTACAACACAATAATATCCCATCACGTCATATATCACAATTTGTTCAGCCATTCCCCAAATGAGGGATTCCCCTTCATTTTCCAATTTTTTGCCACTATAAAAAGCACAGCTATAAATAATTTTGTACAAACATTTCTCATTATTATCTCTTTGGGGTGCAAACCCAGCAGTGTTGTGGCTGGATCAAAGGGTAGGCAGTCAGCCCTTTGGGTATAGTTCTAAATTGCTTTCCAGAATGGTTAAATCAATTCACAACTCCACCAGCAATGCATTAGCATCCCAATTTTGCCATATTCCCTCCAACATTTATTATTTTCCCAGTTATTTAGTTAATGAACCCCTGAACAAGTTTATCACACTCCTCTTCAAAGTTCTATTAAGACAAAAAAAAATAGGGGGAACCTAGGTGGCTCAGTGAATTGAGATCCAGGGGGAAATCCTGGATTCAAGTCAAATACTTCCTACTTATGTGACTCTGGGCAAGTCACTTAACCTCCATTGCCTAGCCCTTACCACTCAGTGACATGGTATTAATTCCATGGTGGAAGTCAAGGGTTTTTTAAGAGAGAGAGAAAATAAAGATCATGTATAAAATATAGTTAGTTTAGTATGCAAATCAGAAGTAGCCATTAGATTTTAACTAGTGAGCACAGATTCCATTGTGTGCTGCCATGCATACTCTCCTTCATTTTGTTGTTTTTCTGTTATTCATCCATGGAAAACTAGATTACATAAATCATATATTACTCCATATGTACAGATAGTTATAAATATTCAACATCTTTTCATTTTAAGACTAGAAGACTCTGAAACTTACTTGTCCTCTTAACTGGGATGAAACCTATTCCTTCCCTCTCCCAATTTGGAAAGTCCCTAAACCTTCCTCCAATTAGAGATTACTTAATTTTTATCCTGGTTTATTATCCTGAATTATTCTGAATGTATCCTGGTTAATTGTTTTTGTTATAATTAACTGATCTTTTGGATATCTTTCATTGTTTTTTTTTTTGATAGAATGATTTGTTTTACTCCATATTTGGGATCTTTAACTGGGAAGTCCATTTCAAGGCTCGCAAGGTCATAATTATCTCTAACATCCTTTGGCTAAAATGGAAAAACAAATGCCAAGGGAAGAACTGAGGCAAATTTTCACAGCCTGCAGGTCAGCCTCAGTTGGGTTGGGGCACAGATTTTATTATAGGATTCTCTGACTGGAGTATACAGGAAGAATTCAAACCAGTAGTGAGGATGAGGTCAAACAATGGTTTTTGGATGCCCACTTGTTTTGGATACTCAGCACTGCCATAACCAGTCTAAAAGGCTTCTATTCATCACATAGTTAGCAGACCTGGATCAATAAAAGAGTGTCTGCACATGATCCAAAGTCCACATGACTTTTGTATTTCCTGAGCACTCCAAATGCTGGTAAGACCTAGGCTCATTGGTCAGTCCCCCACTACACTTGGCACAAGGGGACAGGAGGAAAAGGAAGGAGAGGAAAGAGGAGAAGAGTTGAGGAGAGAGCAAAAAACAAATCAAGGAGAGACTGACTTTGGAAGTAGATGGAGAAGAAATAGGAAAAGCTGACTCCTCAATATGTCTCTGATTTCTAGCTTATATCCATAATGAGTCTAGAGAACATTGTCTTAAGTGAGATTAGGAACTCCCTCTTAACTGATCAAAATTTATCTTGCTCCATCTAAATTAAATTAAATAAATCTTATTCTCTTGTATGTTTTCTGGCATATTCTAATCTATAAAACTCTAATTTCTATATGGTATCTGCTTGAATAAATCAATTTACTCACTATTCACAAGGTGACAGTCTTTTGTTTAACTAATATTTGGTGGGAAGGTATAAAAATTGGCAAGTGTAATCTAAAGGTTATCATCTCTTTTAAGGGATAGAGACCAAGGAAGCTAGAAGCATTGTTTCAACCTAAAAACTATGCCTCTAAAACTGCAATATTTTGGAGGGAATAAATATGGCCCTAATCCAGTATCCCTTTCTTAGAAAACAGAACAGCTTTGCTGTTCCCTCTCTTTTTCCCTCAAGGCAGGAACTAACTACAGTCTCTTTTGGAGAAGAGTAAGATTCCAAAGATATTCCTCAATGTCTCTCTTCATATTACCTGTCTATATATTCAGACAACCTCTACACATATACATCTTATATGATATGCATACACTTCACATGTATTTAACAATTTTACAAATATAGTTCCTCCATTATAAATTATAAGACTAGCACATAGAAACATTAACAAACCAGCTCAATGTTATATATATTTGTAGTTCTCCCAATTTCATTTGTAAATGCTTTCAAGATGATCTGGCTTAATGGATCTCACATTAAAGCTTCTATAGCCATGTTTGAGAACCTATGGCACGCATGCCAGAGTGTGCTGGAAGGGGCTACTCCCTTTCCCCTCTCCCCTCTCCAAATGAGGACATTTCTCCCATCACCTGTCCCTCTTCTCAGCAACCCAATGGGAGCACTTCCTTCCTCTCCTGTATGAAGTAAGGGGGGCTGGGGGAATGTGGTGTGAGGGTTGCAATTTGGGCACTTGGTCTCTGACAAGTTCACCATCACTCCCTCCACTGATTATTAGTTTGAGAGTTCATCATAAAGTTCCTTCATTCTCCTCATAATGTTTTACCACTTTTACATTGATTTGCAGCTCTAAAACATCACAGCGTACCCACAGCCTCTCAAAAGTGAGTGCCCTGCAGTTCTAAGGGTGGAGCCAAGATGATGGAATAGAGAAAATTCTCATCTAAAGTTTCCCAACATTCTCCTCCAAAAAACTTTAAAAAACAAATCAAATTCTGGAGTGGCACAAGAAGACATTCTTCTAGCCCAAAACAATTTTTGGAGGTCAGAAAGAGAGATCTGTGGCATAGGGGAGGAAGCTGATATAAAACAGAAACAGTAAGGGGACCTGGCAACTAGTTTGAAAAAAATTATAGGATATTCCTGTGCTAGCACTGGAGGCAGAACCGGATGCTATTTGGCAACTCCATTGCCTACTTCTGGGTCATAGTTCAAGGTCAGAGAACGTTTTTTGCACTACTGTTTTCAGCACTAGTTCTGGTGGTTTGGAGGTTTTCAGAGCTTCCTAAGTGATATGATCTGGGGAGAGGGGTGGTCACTATTCTTTTGTACTCTCCAAGTCTGCACTCTCCAAGGTGTTGTGACAAGAACTCACTATTTAACAAAAACTACTTGGAAAAATGGGAAAGTAATTTGACAGAAGCTAGATGTAGACCAACACCTCATACCATACCCAAGATAATGTCAAAATGTCAAAATGATTTAGACATAAAGGTTGATATTGTAAGCAAATTAGGGAAGCATATCAGATTTATGGATAAGGGAAGAATTTATGACCAAACAAGAGATATAGAGTATTATGGGAGGTGAAAGGGATTGTTCTGATTACATTAAATTAAAAAAGTTTCTGCACAAACAAAAGCAATGCAGCCAAGATTAGAAGGAAAGAAGGATATTGTGCCATAAGAAATGATGAACAAGATGATCACAGGAAAACATGGAAAGACTTAGATGATACAAGGTAAAGTGATGTAAGCAGAACCAGGAAAACATTGTACAAAAGAACAGCAAGAATGTATAATGATCAACTGTGAATGACCTATTATTAGCAATTCAGGGATCAAAGAAAGCTCTAAGGAATTCATAACAAAAAGGCTATCCACCACCACAGAAGGCATTTATGAAGTCTGAACACAAATTAAAGATACTATTCTTCACTTTGTTTACTTCATGAATTTTTCTCTGGTATTAGTGATATGTGTCCTTTTTCACAACAAACATGGACATATGTATTGTATGAAAACACATGCACAATGAGGGAGTAGGAAAATATGGCTTGTAAAATGTCATGAAATAATTATCAAAAGTGTATCTACATATAATGTGGAAAAAAATAAAACAAAAAGTAACTTTTTAAAAAGGAAAAGTAAGAGACGGAAAATTTGGCAAGAAGTTTCTCTAAGGCTTCATTTCTTTCTTTTTAAAAGATTTTAAATTGCCTTTTAATATATATGTATATATCAAAAATAACAAAAATATAGTACATAATAATACAATATGATTAGTTATAAATATGAAATAAATTACAATAAATATGCTTTTCCAAGAGAAACAAATTCTTACAGTAGCTATATCTAAAAATTTTTCTCATTCTTTTTTTCCCTTTTTCTCCCATCCCTCCCCACTCTCCAAGAAGGCAGGTAATATGATATAGTTTGTGTATATATTATCCTATAATAAATACTTTCCTGTTCACCATGTTGTGAAACAAAACATATATTGCTTATATTTAGAGAAAATTCATGGAGGAAGTAAAGTAAAAAATGATATATTTCAATTTTTATTTAGACTCAGTCATTTCCTTCTATGGCAATGGATATTCTTTTTTCATCCTGAATCCCTTGAAGTTGCCCTGGATCCTTTCCTTGTGGATAATAATTATGTCATTCAAAGTTGATCATAATGAATTATTGCTGTTGCTATGTACAATATTCTCTTGCATCTGTTCACTCCATTTTATGTCATCACTTCATATGAGTTTTTAGAGGGGTTTTTTGTGATCATCTAGTTTGTCATCTCTTATGCCACAATAGTATTCCATTACAATCACATACCACATCTTGTTCAGCCATTCCCCAATTGATGGACACCCCTTCCATTTTTAGTTCTTTAAAAAGAATGGTTTTAAATATTTTAGAACATATAGTTTTCTTCCTAACAGTGGTACTACTGGGTCAAAAGGCATACAAAATTTTCTTACTCTGAGTATAATCTCAGATTACTCTCCAAAATGGCAGTCTAGTTCCACCAACAATGTATTAGTGCCTCTATTTTCCACCTCCCCTCCAGCATTTCTTATTTTGCCCTTTTATTGTTTTAGACGATCTAATAGGTATGAGATGATATTCAGATTTGTTTTGATTTGCAATTCCTCAATCAATAATTATTTAGAGCATTTTTCATATGGTTATATATACCTTTGATTCTTCTTCCAAAAATTGTTCATATCTTTTGACCATTTATCAACTGGGGAATGACTCATATTCTCATATATTTGACAATGTTTTGGAAACTGTTGAAAAAAAATCCCAACTTATTGCTTTCCTTCCAATCTTGGCTACATTAGTTTTGTACAAAAAATTTTTCAATTTAATCTATTCAAAATCATCCATGTTTCTATCCATAAATTTATTAAATAATAGGTTCCTTGTTCTCACTTATTTTCAATATCTCCCTTTATACCTAGGTCACGTATTCATTTTGATCTTATCTTGATAAATGGTATAAAATGTTGGTCTAGATCTAGTTTATGCTAAACTGCTTTCCAATATTCCTAACAATTTTTACAAAATACTGAATTCTTACTCCAAAACTTGGATCTTTGCTTTTGTCAAGCACAAGGTTACTATCATCTTTTACAACTGTTTATTGCATGCCTGCTCTGTGCCAATGATCTCCTTTTCTATTTCTTAGTACCAGATAGTTTTGATATTTACTAATTTATAATAAAGTTTGAAATCTGGTATTGCTAGACATTCTTCCTTAAATTAATTTCTAAAATACATAAGAACCAAATCAAATGTGTAAGAACATAAATCATTCCTCAATTAATAAATAGACTCAGAACATGAACAGAACGTTTTCAGAAGGAGAAATCCAGAATACTTATAGTCATATGAAAAGATGTTCTGAATCACTACTGATTAGAGAATATAAATTAAAACAACTTTGAGGTTTCACTTTATACCTATCATTTTGGCTAATATGACAGAAAATGAAAATGATAAAGACTGGAGATGTGGGAAGATTGGGACACTAATGTAGTGTTGGTGGAGGTGTGAACAGTACAACCATTCTTCCCAAAGGTCTATCAAACTGTCAAATTCTTTGATCCAGCAATACTACTACTAGGTCTGTGTCCAAAAGAGGTCAAAGAAAAGGGAAAATGACTTATTTGTTCCAAAATATTTATAACAGCTCTTTTTGTGGTAGCAAAGAATTGGAAAATCAAGAGAGTGTCCACCTATTGGGGAGTGGCTAAACAAATTGTGGTATATAATAGCGATGGAATACTATTGTGCTATAAGAAATGTTGAACAAGAGGTTTTCAGAAAAACCTAGGAAGACTTATATGAACTGATACAAAGTGAAGTGAGCAGAAGTAGGAGAAAATAGTGCACAATAACAGCAATATAATAAATATGATCAATTGTGTAAGACTTAGCTACCCTAAAACAATGATTGAAGACAATTCTTAAGGACCTGTGATGAAGAATGCTATCCACTTCCAGAGAGAGAACTGATGAACTCTGAATACAGATTGAGGCATACTTTTTTAAAACTTTCTTCATTTTTTATTGTTTTATTTTCTTCTGCTACATGGCTAATATAAAAATATATTTAAATATATATTTTAAAATATATAGACCTCACACGTATATCACATGCTTGCCTTCTCAAGGAGAGGGGTTAGAGGTGGATAGAGGGAGAGAATTAGAAACTTCAAATTTTCAGTGATTATTTTTAAAAAATTACATATAATTGGGAAATATATAATAAAATAAATTAAAATAAAAATTTTAAGTGATCGCCCTAAGCAATCTACATTGGAAAAATCAAATAGATAAAAAATGCAGTCCTCCAAATTATGACATATCAGTTATTAATTCTGGGCAAGCACTGGGGATGTATAATAATTTGAGGGTCAGAATTGAACAGGGGGAGGTCATGTGGGTCTCATTTGGAAAATGATGCATCACTATCAATGTTCTCTGATAAGAAAGCTCATCTTTTCAACACCAATATTCTCTAGTGTTTTTGTATAACTATGAGTCAAAGAACATCACAATCACAGAAGACTCGAAGCTGAAGGAGACCCAAAGAGCATGAAGGAGACAAGTAAACTGTAGCATGTTACCAATGATGACAAGTGGTATGAAAGATGTCATTAAGGATCTGTATATATGGAAAAGAGATGGTCTATTTATATAGTGAGCACTAAGAATAACAAATGGACAACAATATTTTAACCCCAGGCACCACAAAATGTTTTTTGTTTTTTTTTAAACCATCCCAGCAGAGTCTCTTAACATGTGGTCCATGAACTTGGAGATTTTAGCATGTTTTTCAATTAACATTCTTCTATTAATGGGTCTTTAAATTTCACCAGATTGCCAAGGAGATCCTAGATACAAAAGAGATTAAACAATCCTTGACCTAAAAGGAGAATCCCAGCACATTGGGCAGTTTGTCTTTAAAGTATACTACAAATAGGACAGAATCAAGAATTGCCCCAGATAAGAAAGCATCCATGGGTTGTGTTCTAGGCAAAGATCACATGGGAGAGAGTACATGCATTGTTGACATCACAGACACATCAAATTGTATTATTTAAGAAATTTCCAAATATCAGCAAGTCATAAATGAAATCACTATAGAGATTGATTTATAGAATTTGGGGGAGCCATATTGCCATCTTATTCTGACTGCTTTATTTCTGCTATTATCAGGAACACTCCCTGGTGCCAGGTTTGACAACCCACCAGCAAGTATTTATCAAACATCTACAAGAGTTTTAACCCAAGTAAGTAGAGTTACTGTTCCTGCCCTCCAAAAGTCTTATTTTTGTTTAGAGGCCAATACAGCTTCATGGTACTGGTAGATCCTAAGGATTATGTTGTTATTGAATGACTAAGCTGGGGAAAGAATGAGCAACACCAGAGCATTCTTTAGATTGCTGGTTATTGTCAGATATCACAAAGGTGCCAGACATGTCCCAAGAGACAATTTCACAACAGCCTTCTTTCACTGCTTATAAAAATTGGGCTTTGGGAGTTTTAGCTTTCTACAATCGCTTCTCCTCCTGACAAGGACACTGTTGTTATCTGTACAGATGCCATTGAGAGGAAATGACTTAAAATAAATAATAATTACAATATTGGCAAAAAAATACCAAAAAAAATGCATTCATTTCCCCCCTAGTACAATGCATCTCTAATTTTTAACAGAGATTATCCAGGAAAACAGGAATTAGAAATTTTCACAACTGTGAAATATTTTGGAGTGTTTCTCTTCAAGAAAGGAGCCCAGACTACTGGCTAGATATTTGGACTCAGAGTCAGGAAGACTGCCTCTACCAAAAACCTGAGAACAGGTGATGATCTCTTAGTGCAACTCCTCAGGCAATTCCCTAACATTACAAATTGAAGAGCAGTTGCATGTAAGAGAAAGACAGCATGAACAAAGGGATGAAGAGGGCAAATTATGGTGAGGGATAGAGAGTAGTACAATTTGATTGGAGCACAGAGTAAGGGTAAGGAAGGAGCAGGATGAGACAAGGTTGATAGGCTGGTGGAAATTTGGGGACACTTGAATGCCAGTCAAGTATTTGGACTTTATTCAGAAAGAACAAAGGGAATGAGGGAGGTTTCTAAGCAAGTAGTGACATAATCAGAGGAAAATTAATCTGCCAGCAAAGTCTGAGATGTACTGGAGAAGTAAGAAACTGAAGGTGGGGTGATTGCTTAAGGAACTTTTGCAACAGAGTGGGTGAGAGGCAATGGGAATGTAAGCTAAGGGGAAGGCAAAGGGAATGGAGGACTGATCACCAGAAATTGCAATTGACTGGATGTGGAGATGGGAATAAAGGAAAGAGAGGGGCCAAAGATGGCTCTTGTTTTTAGGTATGAGTAACTGAGGATGGTCGTACCATTAACAGAAATTTGGAGGTAAGGAACATCAAATTCCATAGGGAAATGTTGAGTCTGGTTTTAGACATGTTAAATTTAAGGTAGAGATATTTAGATAGACAGTTGGAAGTGTAAGACTGGAGATCAGCTGCAGGGCTGGGTCTGGAGAGTTAGATTTGGGACTCAAGTGAAGAGATGGAGGAAGGGGAGGCAGTGGGTTGGAGGTGATTATGAAGGGAGACAATGCAGAAAGAGGAAAAGACAGCTTAGATCTCACCCTTAATGTGGATACCTGCACTTAGGTTCAAACAATCAACTGTTTAAATAACAGGATAGAGGAGATTGGGCTACATGCCAGTTCATGCAAAAAAAGACTAGGGAGTTTTGATCAACTTCAAAGCTCATTATGAATTAACAATGTGATACAGCAGCCAAAAAAGAGTGTGTTTAAGAGAGGAAGAGTGTCCAGGACTTGGGCAGTCATAATTCTTCTGTACTCTACTTTGAACAAACCATTTCTGGAGTGCTGTATTTAGTTTAGGGACAACTAGGAGGGGCAATAGATAAAGTTTTGGGTCTATAGTCAGAAAGACCTGAGTTCAAATCCAGCCTTGCTAAGTATTTTACAAATATTATCTCATTTGATCCTTACAACAGACCTGGGAGATGAGTACCACTATTATCCTTATTTGAAGGATAAGGAAACTGAGGAAGACAGTGCTAAAGTGACTCCAGTAGGGTTACACAGCTAGTAAGTAGGATTTGTAGGATTTGAATTCGCATTTCCTAACTCTAGTTCTAACATTCTATCTACAGGTTTCCCTTCCACATTACAACTTTCCTCACTGAGATTTTGATATATCGTGGGTTGGCATAAGAAATTAAATTGGAATTTGAGCGAAGTTTTGCAGAAGCTTCAGACGACACATGACGACCAGCAGATGACACAAAAAAAGTTTAGAAATTCAGAAATGTATTAAATATATGTTTGGAGTTGTATAATATCAACATATTTTATTTTTCAATACCATAAGTATACAAAATTTCTTTTTTAAAGTTAAAATAAGTAAAAAATTAAAGTTTGTAAAAAGAATGCAAAAGTCAGCAGATGATACCCACAGACTAGAAATGTCAACATTGATCTACATATAGCCTATGATTAAATACTTAGTCCAATCTTTACAGTAAGGTACTGTAAATATCTCATAAAAGAAAAAGAAAAAACTTACGCTTCTTCTCTGGTATATAAAGAGAGGACCAAAAATTTTTTACAGATTTTCCAGATCATGGTGGTACCACACCCCTACCCCACAATGTAGAAGGGATACCTGTACTGTACCACCTATGGGAGATGAGGAAAGGTCTGTAAAGGCCAGGTCTTTTTATAGATCATAGAATTTCAGAGTAGAAATTAACCTTACAAATTTATAACAACAAGGATCTCCTTGACAATATGCCCCCAGGATCATTCAACCTTTGCTTGAGAGGAGATTTCTAATCAGATACTGGTGAGGTTCTGGAGATCCTTCCAAATCAGGTTCTGAGATTCTGTGAAATGTGTGAGGCATTTGTGAATCCATCTGGACCTGGAGATTTTTTCTTAGGGAGTTCTTTGATGGCTTGCTAAGAAAAAAATCCCCAGGTCCAGATGGATTCACAAATAAATTCTATCAAACATTCAAAGAGAAACTAATCCCAATATTATACAAACTATTTGACAGAATAAGCCAAGAAGGAGTTCTGAAAAATTCCTTTTACAACACAAATATGGTACTGATTCCAAAGCCAGGTAGGTCAAAAACAGAGAAAGAAAACTATAGACCAATCTCCTAAATGAACATAGATGCAAAAATTTAAATAGGATACTAGCAAAAAGACTCCAGCAAGTCATCACAAGGATTATTCACTATGACCAGGTAGGATTTATACCAGGACTGCAAGGATGGTTCAATATTAGGAAAACTATCTGCATAATTGATCATATTAACAAGCAAACAGACAAAAATCACATGATTATCTCAATAGATGCATAAAAAACCTTTGACAAAATACAACACCCATTCCTACTGAAAACACTAGAAAGTATAGGAATAGAAGGGCCTTTCCTAAAAATAATAAACAGTGTATATGTAAAACCATTAACAAACAACATCTGCAATGGGGATAAACTAGAAGCCTTCCCAATAAGATCAGCAGTGAAACAAGGATGCCCCTTATCACCCCTATTATTTAACATTGTACTAGAAACATTAGCTGTAACAATTAGAGAAGAAAAAGAAATTGAAGGTATTAAAATAGACAATGAGGAGACCAAGCTATCGCTCTTTGCAGATGATATGATGGTGTACTTAAAGAATCCTAGAGAATCAACTAAAAAGCTAGTTGAAATAATCAACAACTTTAGCAAAGTTGCAGGATACAAAATAAACCCACATAAGTCATCAGCATTTCTATATATCTCTAACCCATTTCAGCAGCAAGAATTAGAAAGAGAAATTCTGTTTAAAACCATCCCAGACAATATAAAATACTTAGGAATCTATCTGCTGAGACAAACACAGGAACTATATGAACACAACTACAAAACACTCTCCACACAATTAAAACTAGATCTAAACAATTGGGAAAACATCGATTGCACATGGCTAGGATGAGCTAACATAATAAAAATGACAATCCTACCCAAATTAATTTGTTTATTTAGTGCCATACCCATTGAACTACCAAAAAACTTTTTTACTGAATTAGAAAAAACCATAACAAAGTTCATTTGGAAGAACAAAAGATCAAGGCTATCCAGGGAAATCATGAAAAAAATGTGAAGGAAGGAGGCCTTGTAGTCCCAGATCTCAAACTATATTATAAAGCAATGGTCATCAAAACAATTTGGTACTGGCTAAGAGACAGAAAGGAGGATCAGTGGAATAGACTTGGGGTAAGTGACCTCAGCAAGACAGTCTATGATAAGCCCAAAGATCCCAGCTTTCAGGACCAAAATCCACTATTTGATAAAAACTGCTGGGAAAATTGGAAGACAGTATGAGAGAGATTAGGTTTGGATCAACATCTCACACCCTACTCCAAGATAAACTCAGAATGGGTGAATGACTTGAATATAAAGAAGGAAACTATAAGTAAATTAGATGAACACAGAATAGTATACATGTCAGATCTTTGGGAAAGGAAAGATTTTAAAACCAAGCAAGATCTAGAAAAAAAATCATAAAATGTAAAATCAATAATTTTGATTACATCAAATTAAAAAGGTTTTATACAAACAAAATCAATGCAACCAAAATTAGAAGGGAAGCAACAAATTGGGAAACAAAATCTTCATAACAAAAACCTCTGACAAAGGTGTAATTGCTCAAATTTACAAAGAGCTAAATCAATTGTACACAAAAAAAATCAAGCCATAAATAGGCAATTTTCAGTTAAAGAAATCAAAACTATTAATAAGCACATGAAAAAGTGTTCTAAATCTCTTATAATCAGAGAGATGCAAATCAAAACAACTCCTCACACCTAGCAGATTAGCTAACATGACAGCAAAGGAAAGCAATGAATGCTGGAGAGGATGTGGCAAAGTGGAGACATTAATTCATTGCTGGTGGAGTTGTGAATTGATCCAGCCATTCTGGAGGGCAATTTGGAACTATGCCCAAAAGGCGCTAAAAGATTGTCTGCCCTTTGATACAGCCAAAGCACTGTTGGGTTTGTACCCCAAAGAGATCATAAGGAAAAAGACTTGTACAAGAATATTCATAGCTGTGCTCTTTGTGGTGGCAAAAAATTGGAAAATGAGATGTCCTTCAATTGGGGAATGGCTGAACAAATTGTGGTATCTGTTGGTGATGGAATACTATTGGGCTCAAAGGAATAATGAACTGAAGGAATTCCATGTGAACTGGAACGACCTCCAGGAATTGATGCAGAGTGAGAGGAGCAGAAACAGGAGAACATTGTACACAGAGACTGATACACTGTGGTACAATCGAATATAATGGACTTCTCCATTAGTAGCAATGCAGTGATCCTCAACAACTTGGAAGGGTCTATGAGAAAGAACACTATCCACATTCAGAGGAAACGCTGTGGGAATAAAACACTGAAGTAGGGAAAAACACCGAAGAAAAACAACTGCTTGATTACATGGGTTGAGGGGATATGGTTGGGGATGCAGACTCTAAATGAACATCCTAATGCAAACACCAACAACATGGAAATGGGTTTTGATCAAGGACACATGTAATACCCAGTGGAATTGTGTGTCAGCTACAGGAAGGGTAGGGTGAAAGAAGGGTGGGAAAGAATATGATTCTTATAACCAAGGAATAATGTTCTAAATTGACTAAATAAATAACTTACAATGAAAAAATAAATAAATAAAAAGAGACCCGAGCTCAAATTAAAAAAAAAAGTGTGAGGCATAGAAAAAGGAGGATGCTTGTTCTGAAGGAGCTTCAAACACTTTAAATATAATATTTAGCGAGGTTTTATTTAGATAGAATATGTTACTATTATTAAATATTTATGGAGAACTTGTAAAGTGCTGTACCTTAAAGAGGTCCTCTAAGATGATATCTGAAATGACAGTAAAGTGAACATACAAAGGTTACACACCTTAATTTGACCTTTCATTCTGGGATTGTTGTGAGAAGTGTTTAATACATCTTCAAACACCATTGTATTATTTTCATAGGTAGCAATGGATTTGGAGATATTCTTCCTGCTTTAATTTTTTTTTTAAGACCTTTAAGTCTGGTACTATCTAAGGCCTCCCCCTTGTTGATTGCTAGGATTTAGAGTTTTTGTTTATCCCCAGAGACACAGAAATATGGTATGGTTGGGGGCTGGAGGTGTGTGGGAGAGTGGGACTAAAAGAGATCCCAATAAAGTAGAGAACACATTGAGAAGAGAATGTATATGGTTTCTTCCTGAAGAGAACCGAGGGAAGAAAGAATATACATCAGAGAGAAAACTCCAAATTCCAGCAGTCCTAACAGATCCAAGCCATTCTTACCCCCCTTACACTATCAACAAAGTTAATTAAGTCATGTGAGAATCCAGCCTGGTATGATTGGCAGAACAATCTAACCCCCATGAGGTATAGGTTATTGTTGAGTTATGATCTCACTTAGAGTTTTCTTGGCAAAGATACTGGAGGGGCTTGACATTTCTTTCTCCAGCTTAGAGAAAACTAAGGCAAACAGGGTTAAGTGGCTAGCCCATAGTCACACCAGCTAATAAGTGTCCCAGGTCAGATTTGAACCCAGGAAGATGATCCTTTCTGACGCTGGTCCCAGAACTCTATAGTGCCACCTAGAGGCTGTAGGAACCTAGGCCTATGCCCCAGATCTCCCACTTGCTTTTAACTTGCCTTAGCATGCCATTTCACTACTCTGAGTCTCAGTTTCCTAATAAATAACTTGAGAGAGTTGCACTAGATGAATTCTATTAACATATTTCACATTATTGAGCCATTTAGAGGAATATCCCTAAAAATACCATTTTAGGACTGGAAGGAAATTGGGCATTATTGTTCTCGAAAGTCCATGTAGCTGAGCAAATCAGTCCCTATTGGTATGGGACAGTTAAGTTATGTGCATTTGGGCTATTTCTAGGAATTTCTTCAAACATTTTTACAATCCTAACTCAGAGCCAGAAGTCCTTGTAAGTGGACTTCCCTGGTGAATGGGATATTGGCTGAGAATCCTAAGTCTCTATGTCTCTGTTACTCTGTGTGTGTCTCTCCGTCTCTTTCTCTGTCTGTCTGTCTCTGTCTCTGTCTCTCTGTCTCTGTCTCTTTCTCTGTCTGTCTGTCTGTCTGTCTCTGTCTCTCTGTCTCTGTCTGTGTGTGTGTGTGTGTGTGTGTGTGTGTGTGTGTGTGTGTGTGTGTCTTTTCCCTATATTAAATTTTCTCTTTGGATTCTGATTAGGGATTTCTCAGGTTTGGGTTTTAGTTCCCAAATTCTGGGGAGTAGGCACCTTGCATCGGGACAGCCAGAGGACATCTAGGAGTTTCTTTTTCTTTTTCTTTTTTAGGAGAGCTATGGCCCTTGGAGTTATGGGGAAGGAACTGGAGCAGGCAGAGGTGAGACGGAAGGACCCAGTTACTGGACCCACAGAGAGGGAGGAAACTAACAGCATTTTCTCAGAAAAGGCCTAGAAATTAATTTTTTTTTCTTTCTCCTCCCCTGAGCCCGAACCCGCACGCCACCCTCTTTCTCCATGCCCCTCCCTCTCTCTCTCTTTGCCAACTTTTTTCCCACCATCACCGCATCCCCCGCCCGACTGAAAAGCCCAAGAGGTTTAAATGCACCTCCTTAAGCGTCAGGGCCATTCTCCCAGCTGTTCCCTCGAAGAGTAAAAGTGGCCGAATTCCTTTGGGTCTCCAGGAGTACCAAGTGTCCGGCGCGAGACGGGAAATTGCAAAAGTCCTCCGGCCTCCCTCCTCTTCCTAGTCCCCTCCTTCCCCCCCTCACCTCCTTGACTTTTCCAGTAACTCCAGCCCCCGCCCAGGCTCTAAGCCTGAGGCTGATTCATAGCCCAGGACTCACGCCCGGTGGGGGCCAGGCCAGCTTCCCAGAGCGAGCCTCTGGCCACGCTGTCTCGGCCTCTTCCACCATCAGCTCCTCTGGCTTCCTCTCGTGGAACCAGCCTCGCGACGGCTCGGCCCCTGTTAGCAACCGAGTTCCAGGACCCAAACGTAAGTGCTCTACAAATGGTATTGCTTCCTGGTCCTGAGAAAGCAAGTCTTCTTCCTCCTTCTCCTCCTCCTCCTCCTCCACTCTTCCCTTCACTTAAACTTAATAGGGAATCCCAGCCTCTCTTGTCCGCAAGTTTGCTTCTCTTCCTATGTCGGGGTCCGAGACGCCCGGAGAACCCGGGATCGAACGCTACCGTTGGTAAGTAGATGAGAAACTTTGAATCCACTTTACACTTGGAGTTTGAGCAGTTACCTGTCCAACCCTTCCAAGTGCTTTTGTCTCTGGTGCCTTTTTTCTCTTTCAGAGCTGAGGAGTCTCAGGTTACAACCTGTTTTAGCACCAGGTCCTCTCGGAATTGGAAGAGACCTCAGCGGTTAGGTTCATACTTGAGTAAAACGACCTGAACCTCGGGGTCTGGTTGTGCATCAACTGAATGAGAATTTTAGGAATTTATCTCAACTTCTGTTTTCATTTTCGAGCCTTGTCCGATCTCATCGTTGCCAGTTTTACGCAGTTACCATTGGTTTTAGAGCCAGGAGGGACCTCTTCTAGGGTCAACCTTCTCATTGGGTGCAGGTGAGAAAGCTGAGGTTTGCAAAGGTTCTGTGGTTGGCTAGGCGCTACACAGGGCATAAAGAGAGCTGAGACCTAACTCCGAATTGGACAGCCTTTCCCCTGTATCTTCTGCTTGCTCCTTTGCCCTGTGGGACTGTAGGTGACGTTTGGAGGGGGAGTTGTCAGAAAGATATAACCTCCCAAAAGTTCAACTATCTGAAACTACAGCCCCAACTTTCCATCTATTCATTCCGCCAAGGATCCTTCTTCTTGTCCTCTGGGAAGGACCGGAAATTTGCAAATAGAATCCTAGATCATTGGAAGAGAATGAGGAAATTACCAAGTAAATGTTACTGTATTGCACACAGTAAGATGCGTATTAGTTTTTACTTTATTCATGCTGAATGCTTCGCTGTTTATCCCGAGAGCAATCTCTACCTTGTCTGTTCTGAGGAGCACTCCCCCATCCCCTTGCTTGAACATCATATAAAGGCTAGCGATGGTAGCTATATTTCCCCCGCTAAATCATTACATATAAATTATGTGTACTGTATTCAAATTTACATAGCAATATTTCACATGAAAAATGGGCTGATTCCTCAATTTTGCCCTCAAATTTCTCAAACCCTCTCTCACCACTCTCCCCATTGTACTCCAAATTTCCAAACCCCCATAGTGGTCTTTAGTGGATCCATTATTACATTTTTTCTTTTTTTTTTTAAACCTTAGTGTCTGACTAAGAAGGGAGAAGATAAATGACTTGCCCAGGGTCACACAGCTAAAAAGTATCTGAGCTTCCAACACCTAGCTTGACTTTCTATCACTGTGCTGCCTAGGTGTCTCCATAATTACCTTTCTAACCCCAGAGGTATTATGTGGCTATATTAGTTAGGGAAATGATGACCTAGAACCCTCTAGTCTAGGTAATTAGTCTCTTTTACTTCCCTGTCTTTGAAAGACTCCACCTATAAAATCCCCTAATCTTTTTCTCTCCTGAACAAGCTGTGAAAGAATATCAGATCTGGAATTGGAGGACCAGAGTTCAGGGTTTGGCTCTACGACATAATTAATTCCCTTTAAAGTAAAAAAAAAAATTCTCAGTTACATGTAAAAACAATTTTTGACTTTTTTTTATTTTAGTTCCCCCCTTAATTTAGACAGGTCGCTTAGATTCTTTATCTTCAGTTTCCACATATTAAATGAGGGGGCTGGACTAGATGACCTTCCATTTCTAGAACAGATATTCCGAAAGGGTATGGGAACATGAGAAAGGTCACAAGGGATCTATTACTTCGAAAAAGCATGCCTTTCTTTCAAGCAGCTTCTTTCATGCTTGGAAGTTGGGGGGTATAAAGTGAAAGCATTTCTGGGGATTGGTAGACTGGAAGGAACTCCTCTTTTCAGATTTTGCTTCAGGCCCTGGAAAATCAATTTTTGCCACTGCCTCAAGCACTCCCTGAGCTTCCAGGGTTGGTCATTGAATAAAGCTTTCTCTTTTATTACTCTTCCCATCTGATCTTAGGACCTTTGCCACCAGGCCAATGGAATTATTCTGAGGACTTGAGGATGTCATTCTGTTATTCTCTGTCACACTGTTCAGTAAGAACTGAAGAGCTTGGATGACTTATGAGAACAAATTTGCAAATGTGTGCCTAAGACACAATCATTCATGCACATATTGACTTACTTTTTTTTTTCAACACACACGCCAGTGTTAGAAATGTGCTAGGCAAAAGTCCTAGGACATTGAGTTACTATTTGCAACAGATCAATCAGAAGATTGCTTTTCTTTTAATTAGTTTAAAGCACTCTGTAGAGTTAGTTTAATTCTCCATCCCCATCTGTCAGAAGGTAGATTGTGTAAAGCTATGGGTGTGTGTTAGAAGGCATAGAGTATGGAATTAAATGGAGCAGTTAGATGGCACAGTGGAAAGAGTGCCAGGCCTGGAAGCCCTGAATTTAAATCTGGGTTCAAACACTTACGAGCTGTATGACCCTGGGCAAGTCATATAACCCTGTTGGCCTCAATTTCATCATCTGTAAAATGAGCTGGAGAAGGAAATGGCAAACTACCCCAGTATCTTTGCCAAAAAAATCCCAAATGAGATCATGAAGAGTCAGATATGACTGAAATGACTCAACAACAACAAAAAATGGAATTAAATGCTTTTGATTACAGTACAAATCAAAAACAGCAGAATTAATAATTGGGCTCTAACCTCTCCGCACCACCCTATTACCAAATACCCATATGACTCACTTTACTTTTCCAAGTTTGTTTCTTTACCTGCTCAAAATAGTTATCCATTTGAACACAATGGCAACCATTTTGGGGAGGGATATTGTGGTATAGTGGAAAGTTTATTGGATTTGGAATTGAAGATTGTGAGTTCAAATTGTGGTCCTTCCACTAAATTAACTGTGAGACCTCAAGCAAGTCACTGAATTTCTCTGGGCCTTAGTTTTCACATTAGTAGAATGAAGGGAGTCATATTTGGTGGTGCACTGGAGTCAGCTTGTGCCATCCTGAGAGAGCCATTTACTAAATTTTGAGCATGGCCATTTATATTTCAGAAAATGGCAAACATTTCAAATTAGATTGTCTAGATTTAATTGTCTTAGACTTAAAGTGAATGATAAAACATTAATATTGCAGTTTAAATTTCAAAGTATGTCATGCGTGGGTTTTTTTTTTTTTGAGAGCTTGTTATTGAGTGTTTATTAGCATGACCCTGCCTACATTATATGACCTCTAGGAGTCTTTCCAATTCTAAGTCCATGGTGGAAGATTAATGTACAAAAAATCTAGAATTCCTCTCTAGTAGTATGCCAAACTTCCTGAGAATTAGTCAGTTTCTTCAATGTTTACATGGAATTGATAAACACGAAATGCTGCACAGTACATTTGAAAGAATTCTTTTCTTGTGTTTAGTCAGTTATGCTTTAGATAATTTTTGTGAAGATCCAGCCCAACTGCCTCTGTAAGACATCTATTCAAGAGAAATCCATTTGAAGTCCTTATCCTATACTGTTGGAATTAGTGTATTTTCTACTAAACATGCATTTTGTAAAAATCAGAGCCATCCATCAATGAAACCTACAACCTCACAGAGCAGTGAGTTCCCCATCTTTAGGAGTGCTCATGCAGAGGTTGGATGACAACTCTAGACTGTCAGGATGATGATAAAGAGGATTCCTTGATGGAATGCAGGATTAAATGGCCTCTAAGGTTCCTTGAAACTTTAGGTCTGTCATTTTATGGTGTAAGTTAGGGAATTAGACTTCAATTATCTCTAAATCTTCCTTCTATCTTTAAGAATTCTGTGATGAGTGTAGAGCCCACTGGATTAGAATCTTTTTTAAGTAGCCATGGGACAAATCACTTGACCCTTCTGGGTCTCTGTAGATTCAATGATTTTTAAGGGTCTTTCCCACAATAAACCTATGACTCTGACCACATAATCCCTGATGATAAGGATCTACTTCATGAACTTATTCTCTTCACTTTTTCTCTGTCCCAGGGTTGGGCTGAATCTCTCTGTCTCCCCTCCAGACATGACCATGCTCCATACTGCTTTTAAAATGCCAGTGGCAGAGGCACTGCCAGTAAGGCAGTAGAAGAGCAAGGGAGTTAACATGATTCCAGGGCTACAGTTTGAAAATGAGTGCATCTCTAAGGTTTCCTGCTAAGTCTATAGGTTTTCTTTTCAGCAGAATTAATCTCTGGACAAATAAGAAACAACTAGAGGTATCTGAATTCCTCCTAGGACTTCTGCCAGCTAGGGAGTGAACATGGACAATTCACTTAATCTGTCTGTCCCTTAGTTTTCTTTTCTATAAAATGTAAAATGGGGGTCTAGACTACCCATCTTGCAACATATGTAAAAACACATTGTAAAATTTAAAGCACTATTTAAATGTCAAATGTTTTTCTTTTCCCCCAAGAAAGGGAGACAAGAACTTCCCTCAGCTAGAGGCTTCAAGTTACTTCTGTGTCATATGTCTTCTAATTTTGAGCTTGCTTTTTTCTTGGACTCTATGCATTTATGGGAGAGTGGGTCATTAACTTCTGAGGAGATGTTGTATATTAACTGTCATGATGCGTGTGTTAGCTAATTCCTCTCCTCTAAAAACTAATTGAGTTTGGGAGCAGTTAGGTGGCTTAATGGACTGAGAGTCAGGCCTAGATATGGGAGACTCTGGGTTCAAATCTGACCTCAGACCCTTCCTAACTGTGTGACCCTGGACAAGTCACTTAACCCCCATTGTCTACCCCTAATAACCCCCATTGTCTAGCCCTTACCACTCTTCTGCCTTGGAACCAATATGCGATATTGGTTCTAAGATGGAAAATAAAGACTAAGAAAATTAATCAGGTCTGCAAGATTAATTAATAATCTACCCATAATCTCATAATCTTTGTGGGAAACATATGAGATTGGAGGTTCAAGCCAAAAAAGCATAGGCAAGACACCACTAACAAGATACCACAAACCCTTCAGAATCATCCACAGAGTCCTGAGGGGATACTATAGCCTTGCTATGGGTACCCAGTCTCAACAGTGCAAGTGATGAATCAGATAGTTTAGATAGCTATCTCAGAGCATGCATGTGTCTCCAAGCATATGTGTTTTTCAGTGACTCTCTTTCCATGGAGAAAGGAGAAAATGAAGAAAGATCATGATTGTTTTATGAGGGAAATCAGTGACCCTTTGCTTTGGCAAAGAGAAAGAGCATGAGATATTTCCCTATGAGAACAGGGTTGGGGCAGTGTTAGCCCAAGAGAAGGAAGTCCAGGTTCTTGCCTACTCCCTCATTTATAGGAACTGTAAGCCTGGGCTTGCCTTGTCCCAGTGGGAGGCAGCCCTTCTTAGTATTAAAATCCTTTTTCATGGGGGGAAATGTTCCTTGAAATTGGAAACCTGCTCCAAGTCATTCCATAGGAACAAGTTCCTCCCAGTGATGTTTCTTTGTCGATCCTTAGCTAAATGTTCCATTGTCACAACCTGGAAATAAAGAGGAGAGAATATGATTTCTTTTCAACTTGTTATCTTCTCAGGGAGTGGCTCATATCACAGCCTTTCTTTTTTTAATTAATTTTTTTTCAATTACATGGAGAAATGATTTTTGACAATTGTTTTCTGATATTTTCCAATTCAGATTCTCTTTCTTCCACCATTTCTCCCCTTCCTCCCCTCTCCTCAAAGTGGTAAATAGTCTGATGTAGGTTATAAGAGTGTTTTCATGCAATATGTATTTCCATATTCCCATTTCCATTGCATTTCAACTTTTAATAGTGGGATTGATAAGAGTAAGTCAATTAATCATTCCATCCCTTGTAAAGTGACAAGATGCCTTGTTACCTTAGACAATCCCAATCATTGTTGATTTAGTTTTAATCGACTAATCAGTAATAGGCTCTAGACTTAAGTGGGGGAAAAATCTGGAATTGGAGTGTTATTACTTAGGGATCCTATTGAAGTAGTTTGAGGAAACTGATTCATGTCATAGGGGTCTTCTACAGAGATAAACTCACAGAATAAAATGTAATTAGAAAATGCTTAACAAAATAAAAATATAACACAACCTAGGTAATGATAAGTTGTAGTTTTTTAATGTGAGTCAGAACAGTTTAAATTAATTCTTTCTCTCTCTCTCTCTCTCTTCCCCCCCCCCCCTCTCTCTCTCTCCTTTCCTTAATTCCTTCTCTCTACATTAATTAAAATCATCATAATTCCCAACTGACATGGGTATTTTATTATTTGGGAATTTTCCCTGGCGACCAATTAATTAGATTTCAAGTCACAAAGCTAAAATTATCTTGCAATATGCAGTCTGCCAGGATTGCTTTCTATTTAAGTTTGACATATCACTGTGAGATGGAAAGTTAGCTGATAACCAAAATTATTTGAGAGATTTGAGTGAATGGGCCAATCCAAAAAAAGCCTCTAAAGAGATACTACTTTGGGGAAGGAAGAGAAAAGAGCTTTGGCTTTGACCTTGGTGTAGGTCTCTTTCCTTGTTCACGCAGCTTGAGTTAGAGGAAAATCTCGCGAACTTCAAAGGATCCAGAGGGTTCAGACTTTTTGTTTTCCCCTCATTGTCTTAGTAGATTCCTGCGATGGCTGATAGCAGTGTCTATTACAGGCACCAAGGATGGATGACATGCAGATCCATAGCTCCAGGACCTATGCCAGGACTAAGGGGAATTTCTTGGTCACCCCCAAGAAAGGGAGAAAAGCACTTCCTAAAACTAAGAGCTGTGAGCCACTTTTGTACCATATGTCCTCTCTAATTTTGAGCTTTCTTTTACCCTGGATTGGGTTTGTGCTTGTGGAAGAGTGGATCATAGATATTTGGGAGGAGCTTTTATATTAACTATTATGATACCTTGTTAATTCATTCCCTCCTCTAAAAACTAATTGAGTCTGGAAGATTAAGTGTTAATCCACCCATAATTTTGATGGAAAACATTCTGGGATGAATGTTCAAGCCAATATCATGAGACAAGACACCACCAACCCTTCAGAATCATCCTTAGAATCCTGGGGGGATGTTGCAGCCTTGCTCTGGGCTGCACCCAATCTCACCAGTGCAAGTAGGGGTTCAGACAAGTTACATAACAGTCACAGAGCATGCATTATATTCTTCAGCTCAGCATGCACAATTATTGGACAGAACCATAGGGAGAGAGAAATTTGGAGTGCAAATGAAACTTAGGTCAAGAAAGTTTCAAGGTACTGTGAATGTAATATAGGCATGAAGTCTTAAGTGATTTTTTTTCCAGGTGACTCCAGTTAGGTGACTGGGCAGTACCATGGATAGAACACAGAACCTGCAGGCAGGAAGAAGTTGTGAGTTTAAATCTGAACTCAGACAGAGGATGTATGACCCTAGGCAAGTCACTTAACTTCTGTCTATCTCAGTTTCCTCATATGTAAAATAGGGATTGGAGAAAGAAAAGGCAAACCATTCTCGTATCTTTGCCAAAAAAAAAAAAAAAACCACTGGGTCAGGAAGAACACAAATGAAGCTACTCAACAAGAACAGCAAAAAGGATGGTAATTGCACTTTCTTCTCAGAGTTGTTGTGAGGATCACACAAGATAATATATGTAAAGTGTTTGCAAACCTTAAAATGTTATATAAATGATAGCTTTTATTTGCTTTCAAATTAGCATCAGTATCGTTTTCACTGTTCTTTCTCGGGTTTAGACTGAACTCCGCCATTTACGTTCATGATCTCAGGAGAAGTGGTGTCTTTATCCATTTTGGCACTTGGTCCTTTTCCTTTTGGTTCTCTACCATCCCTTCCCTCCTTCACCAATCAGCTCACTCTCTTCAGCTTGGGATATCCTTCTGCATTCCTTGTAGGGGTCACCCTAGCCTATTCTCAGTAATTCATTAGAACATGAACTGACATGTAAAAACCATCTTGATCTGGTGGAATCTTAATTATTATCAGCTAGATAAAGACATATATTATGCATATTTTTATTATTCAGAATGAATATCCTAATTATTACTGCCATAAGAAGGAAGTTAAAATCCAACTTCTATTCGATAATTTGCCTAAGGATATAAGCCCTTCAAAAATTCCTTGTAGGTTGGGAAAAGTAATTGAAGTCTGATCGCCAAACCTCTTACAGGGAATGAGGGGATATTTAATAGAGTTGAAATGAGGATAATTAAAAAGAGGCTATTTGCAGATGAATTATTAGCATTAACTTGGGAGAAAAAGCCATGAGATACAAGAAACAAATGTTAATAGGTTTCCCTGAACTTTAGAGTATAATATTACAAGACGGTGGAACCACAATTCCAAGTTAAAATTTTTCTCAGGAAAGCTCCTGTCTTTTCTTGGGGGAGAAATGTGAGACGTTTAGGTTAGAAAATGCAATGAAAGTGGAATCATGCGTCGGCTATGGGAGAGAGAAAGGTGGTGGGAGGGGGGGGGGCGGAGAGGAAAAGAAAATGATCTTTGTTTCCAGTGAATAATGTTTGGAAATGACCAAATAAAATAATGTTTAAAATTAAAAAAAAAAAGAAAATGCAATGAAGCCTTACAATAGTGGCAAATACCTTAGGTGGAGAAAAGAACAAGATTTTTTAGAAAGCACAGAATTTAGAATCATCCAAAGAATAAAATCTGAAAAACCTTAAGTTACCTGTCAAGAAAGGTCATGTTGACAACAATGTTGGTTTTAACAGAACACTTCAATGAGAAGTTAGGTGGTATATTGATTAGGATTAGATTTAGAGTCAGGAAAGCCTTGAATTCAAATCCTTCCTTAGATGCCTCTTGGTTGTACAATCCTGGGCAAGTCACTTGACCTCTCTAAACTTTTGTTTACTCACTTATAAAATGGGGATAATAATAGCATATACCTTATAGGGTTATTTTAAGGATCAAATGAAATTATATGTGTGTGTGTATGTATGAAGTATTTTATAGACATTAAAATGATATTTAAATGCCAACTATTAATAATATTGTCATTAAACATATGCCAATTTTATTCATAACTTTCCCATAAAGGGGAAGGGATTCTTGAAGTTCATGACTTGAGTAGAGTCATATTGAAAGACAGATCCTGGGAAAAACAGTAAACATAAGGGAACATGTAATTTGACTGGAGCAAGTATGTTAGGTGTAGTATACTCCCAAGAGCTAAAGGAATATTTGGTCAGTCTTGATGAAAATTCAAAGCATTTTGAATGTTATTTCTTAGCCACAAATAGTAAATTCACTTGGAAAATTTCAAATCAATCCAACTTCACCACATCCAACCATATGTGGATTATAGAATCCAACCAGGAGACCCTGATTGCTTAAATCCTAGAGTATGTACATATGTCAATATCTTGATGAGAGATCAAACAATAGAACCAATTAGTGGGAAGTAATAAAGGAGCAAAGGACCCAAGATCTAGAACCTCGGTCAGAAGGTTTCCACCAACCTTCTATAAATGAAAAAGTAGCAGAGGTATCTCTCTTTTTTTTTAAACTATGGCTTGAATAGACATAGGAGTAATGTGTGGCAAAGAAAATATGAATACCATATTGGTGAGTTAGAGGATAAATCAAGAAACTAGCACCAGAAAATATAGAAGGGACCAAGGATGTAAATTAGAATAAGCCTCCAGGATTATCAGCTTAATATCAGCACCCATGGCATGTGGGTCCATTCCACTTGGACTAACAGGACTCCACACCAAAGTGAGAGTGACAACTAGAAAGATAAAGGGTATCACTATCTTAGAAAAGTGGCTTTCAAGTCACCATTGTGTCCCAGTTCGTTTCCAAATAGTATGTGAGGGAAACTCCATTACACCCTATGAAATAGTTCAGATTTTATAGATTCAATGAGAAAGACAGTTCCTGCTTAGGCTTCATAAAATATGAGTCTGGAGGCAGCTAGATGATTCAAGTGGAGAAAGAGCTAGGACTGGAGACAGGAGGTCCTGGGATCAAATCTGGTCTCAGACACTTCCTAGCTGTGTGACCGTGGGCAAGTAGCTTTATGTCCATTGGCCAGCTCCTCACTCTTCAGCTGCCTTGGAACCAGTACCTAGTGTCAATTCTAAGACAGAAGGCAAGTGTTTTTAAAAATGTATCTGAAGTTCACTAATGGAGTAGTTGCTATTGAGAAAGAAACAGATACTTCAGCATTACTGTATCCTGAACCAGAGAACATCTTTGTTGTAATAGATTTATCTGGGACCAATTCCAATTTGTTCAAGATCCAATCCACATTGGAAGCAAGTTGAGACTTAGAATGTGAATATTTTGATAATCAGCTGCTATAAAAAAAAAGCACACCAAAATGTAGAAGCAAGCAAAAGCAGAGGATACCATCTAGACACTAATTTCTCCAAATCAAGGATAGATCCAGAAAATATCGGTGTTGTTACCTATCTGAAATTAATCCTATGATAGCTAGGTAGTTCAATGAATAGAATACCAGTCCATGAGTCAGGAAGATCTGAATTCACATTTAACCTCTGACACTTACTAGTTTTATGACCCTGGGCAAGTCATTTAACCTCTATTTGCTTCAGTTCCTTATCTATAAAATTGGGGCACTGTAGAGAATAAAATGGAAATCCACTCTAGTATCTTTGCCAAGAAAACTTCAGGGGTGAAGACTATGGGGTCACATAGAGTTGGAAGCAACTCAGTGACTAAACAATCCCATCAGTGGTGTCAGGAAAGAGTTGGTATTGCATTGAACATCTTACATATAGAACAGTTGCAAACTGCAAAGCACTATGCAAATATTATTATTAATCAAAAGTTAGGGAAGAAAAGTGAAGGTCTAATAAAACTACTAGGAGAGATGCCAGGGGACAACAGTCCAGGCATATCATGAAATCACAGGATGGTAGAGGCAAAAGGAGCCTTAATGGCCATCTGAAAAGTAAACTCCACTATACCATGGCAATTAAATAATCATCCAGGCTCTGCTTTATGAAATCTAGAACATCCAAGAAGAGAGAACTCGCTACTTGGAGGCAGCTCATTCCCCATCCAGAAAACCATAATAATATCATTAATAATAATAATAATAAAAGCTAGAATTTTATTTTTTGTAAACTTTGTCATTTATTTGCAACTTTAAGGTTTGGAAAACACTTTATGAATATCTCATTTGACCTTTACAACAACCCTGGGAGATATGTGTTACTATTATTCCCATTTTACAGATATAAAATCTGAGATTGGGAGAAGCTAAGTGATATATCCAGGATCATAGAGGTTGGGTCTGAGGCAGGATACAAATTCAGGTCTTTCTGACCCAAAGCCCAGAGCTCTACTCACTATGCCACCTCATTATTTTGTTAGGAAGTTCTCCCTGTCATCAAACTGATATATGGCTCTTTGTAACTTCCACATATTGTCCCTGCTTCTGCTCCCTGGGACCAAATATGACTAATTCTCTGTCATTCTCATAAATAGTTGAAGAGAGCTGTTTTGTTCCCAAAATAATCTCTTCCCCAGCTAAATATCTCTATTTCCCTCAAATACTCATCAGGTCACCTAAATTAAATATCCGTTGACTATCTTCCTATGGACACTTTCCACTTGTATAGAGTGAGAGGTGGAATATTACTTATATACAAGAGCTTTTGGGGTAGAATGTACAATATGTGAATAGAATGCATGAGTAATTTGCAATGATCCTGGAAAGACATCTTAGTGTCAGATTGTGATGAATTTTAAATGACAGAAGAGTTAATATTCTAACCCAGAAGTAATAGGGAGCCACTAAAGCCTTATGAGTAGGGGAGTGACCTGAACAGAGCTGAGTTTTAGGAAAATTTCTTTGACATTCAATATTGTACTAGAAATGCTAGCTGTAGCAATAAGATAAGAAAAAAGTTTTTTTTAAACCCTTACCTTCCATCTTGGAGTCAATACTATGTATTGGCTCCAAGGCAGAAGAGTGGTAAGGGCTAGGCAATGGAGGTTAAGTGACTTGCCCAGGGTCACACAACTGGGAAGTGTCTGAGGTCAGATTTGAACCTAGGACCTCCTGTCTCTAAGCCTGGCTCTCAATCCACTGAGCTACCCAGCTGCCCTCAGACAAATATTTTTAAAATAAGGATAGGATACAAAATTATTGCTCTTTGAAGATGGTATGATGGTTTATTTACAGAATCCTACAAAGTCAACTAAAAAAACAATCAAAACAATGAACAACTTTAGTGAAGTTGCAGGAAATAAAATAAACCCTCACAAATGTTTTCTACTGTCTATTTTAAATGGAATTTCTCTTTCTCTTCCTGCTGTGTTTTGTAGGGAATTCATATGGAGAAATGCCAGTGATGATTTGTGTTGATTTATTTTATATCCTGCAACTTCAATGAAGTTGTTAGTTGTTTTGATTGGTTTAAAAAAGCATAATATTGCCAACAATAATTTATTTATTCATTGTCATACCAATCAAATTACCAAAGAATTATTTTATAGAGCTGGAAAAATTATAACAAAATACATCTGGAGAAAAAAAGGTCAAGTATCAAGGGAATCACTTAAAAAGAAAAAGGAAGGGAGGGAGGAAGGAAGAAAGGGCACTAGCAGTTCAAGATCTCAAATTATACTGTGAAGCTGTAATCATCAAAACAACTTACTCCTGGTTAAGAAAGAGAGGTTGATCAGTGGAACAGATTAGGCACCAATTTTTCAAAAGCAAATGAGCACCATAATTTCCGTTGATAAACCCTAAGATCCCAGTTATTGGGTCAATAAGTCAATAATTGACAGAAACTGTTGGGAAAACTGGAAAATAGTTTGGCAGAATGTATGTGTAGACAAAAAGTGCATACCAAGCTCAAAGAGAATACATGATTTAGAAATAAAGGGTGACACCATTAGCAAATTGGTAGAACATGAGAGAAATTATCTTTTAGATCTCTTGATTAGATCACAAAGTGGTCATGGTTTAGATGATCTGGCTCATATCTCCTGTGCTGAATGCTACTTCACCTGAACCATTTTGGCCTCCCCATAAGTGTTAGTTGGGGGGGGGGACAGTTGGCCCCTATTCCATAGGAGTTACCTTCTTGATGATGGCTATGAAGCAGGGCTGGTGGAAGCAGGACTGGTGGTCCAGGGCAGGGGTGCTGACACTCCCAGGCTTCTTTTCCTATCTCCCTGTTGTTGGCAGTAGGTAGCAGTCATTGCTGGTGATGATGAAGAATGTGGACCCCTCTTCCACAAAGATTTTCCCCTCCATGATAGCTGTTTAGGCTGGACTAGAAGTATCCCTGGAAGATGCAGGGAGATCAATTAGGAGACTGCTGGTGTAGTCCAGATGACTTGTTGACAAAAGCATGATCTGCGGTGGTTTTGGTGTGTGATGGAGAAAAGGAAAAAATCAAGAGATATTGAAGTAGAATTGACAGGATTTGGCAAATAATATGGATGGTTGTGATGAGGATGAGCCTAGAACCCTCAAATCAAATTTAGTTAAATTCAGTAGGTATTCATTGAATTTCTTCTGTGACTAATACTGTATTAGGCAATGGGAATAAAAAATGAAACAGGTACTGTAAGAGGATCTGGAAAGGGCTTCTCCAGGCACCTGACCTGTATTTTGGAGGAATTTGGTATTCTATGAGATAAAAGTGAATAGAAATAAATCGAAATAAGACAGGTTGTGAAATGCCAGAAGAGTTTGTATTTTATTTTAGAGGGAACAGAGAGCCACAAAACTTCTTGAGAATGAATGACCTGATTAGATCTATTTGAGGAGTATCAAATTTGTAGTTTACAAACCTAGCTGAACAGCAGACTGGTGAATAGGGAAATTAGAAGTCAAGTAGATTTAGAGGAAAAGATGAGATAGGGAAGGGGAATAGGGAAGGAAGAAGGGGGAGAGAGAGGAAAGGGAATGGTAGAGAGGAGAAAAGAGAATGAGGGAGAGACGGAGATTGAGGTTTCAAGATGAATACATTAATCAGAGATTACTTCTAAAAAGAAAGGCCAGAGGGGAGCTTCATGGCTCAGTGGAGAGAGTCAGGCTAGGAAACAAGAGGTTCAGATAGTTCTGAGCTGTGTGACCCTGGGCAAGTCACTTAATAACAATTACTTAGCCCATGGTAGTCTTCTGCCTTAGAATTAGTTTCTAAGACAGAAAGCAGGTTTTAAAAAATGATAGAAAGATCAGACAAAAACATATGTCTTTAGAGAACAGCCCTTTCTCTTTAGGTAGCATGATCTTGTGTATCAGTGCTGGGTAATCCAACTGGTTTTAAATAACTTCACACCACACCCAGTTCTTTGGAAGTAAATGATTATCATCTCTGTTTTCCTAATGAGAATGAGTAGGGAAAATTGGGAAATAAAAAATCTATCAGAACTGGTGAAAGGGAAGTAATGGGAATTTAGAAAAAGGCAAAAAGAATTTAAAATTGTATTACTTCATTGTATTTGCTCTATAGACTAATCATAGAGTCTCTTTGTGGTTGTGGTAGTTGGTTTTCAGAGTTTTAGCATTTAAAGTTAGAAGAGAACTTAGAGATAATCTATTCCTGTCCTCCATTTTATTTTTCTTTTGAACATAAAAATAATTTACAAAGAAAAACTTCAATATTAAGAAAAAATCAAAGATGAGGATTGCATAAAAAACCATGAAGTCTTTTTATTTACTTGTCTAGCATTTTTAAAGTTTATTAAATTAAATGAGTTAGTCTTAAAATTGCCATTTATAGCCCCTTCTGGATTTTTGTTTTGTTTCTTCTACATAGTTCTTTGTCTTTATTGACTTTTGATTTTTGGAGGGTTTCTTTTATCATTACTCAACTTTCCACTTTTCTTTCTCCTCCCCAGAGCTCCCAAGTATAAGAAACAAATATAATCAAGCAAAATAAACCCACACATTGGTTGTGTTTGAAAATTAAGGTCTCATTCAGTACGTTTAGTCCATCACTTCTTTCAGGAAGTGGGAAACATGATTCATCCTCTGTGTTCTGGTGCCATGATTGGTCACTACACTTCATGGATTAGAGTGTCCTTTCCCTCTCTCTAGGACAGTGATAGTGAACCTATGGCATGGGTGCAAAAGATGGCATACAAAGCACTCTCTGTAGGAATATGTGCTGCCCTCCATCCCCCTACCCCAGAGTTTGTTACTAGAAAGGCAGAGGGACTCAAGTGGAGCTGCTCTCTCCCACCCTCCACTGTGACTGACAACATTTTTTGACATCATCCACCCATCGGACTAGCAGCCCAACGGTAGTGCTTTGTGGGGTAAAGGGGGGCACACTCAGCATTTGGTGGGGTAGGAGGCAGAACATGGCATGAGGACATGGCACATGGTCTCTAAAAGGCTCGCCATCACTGATCTAGGACTTCTTTGGAGTATATGCTGTGTAGTGATATAAATGATTCAGAGCATATATACAATTTAGTGACATTGAGAATAGTTCCAAACTGTTTTCCAAATGTTTGCACCATTTCAGAGTCCATCAACCATGCATTAGTTTACCTGTCCTTCCAGTGCTTGCTATGTTTGTATCTGCCAGACTGGTGGATATGAGTTAGAAACTTAGAATTGCTTTAATTTTATTTTTTTGTTTTTTGGTATTATTAGTTATTTGGAGGATTCTTTCAAATAGTGGAAAGTGTTCATTTTGTGGACACACAATCTAAACTCCTACTGTGAGTGGTAACCTCAAGACCTTCTAGTATGGTTGACTACTTCTCCCCTCTTTCATCAGGGTTCTTTCATCATATAGTCCAAAGACTGTCTCTCATAGCCATCCATAATGGGTGCTCCCCTCCACCCAATATATTATTGTTAACAATAATTAACTTGTACAGAGAGACATTAAGAAGATATAGCAAGAGCAGCAATATAAAATCATCCTCCCAAACGAGAGGAGGGGGAGTCTCACTCTGCCCTGTGGAAAGTGGGCTCAAACCTGGAGTGATATAAAACATTCTTAGCTCAGTCTGTGATTCATTCTCTGTCCTGCACACATCACACTTCCCCCAAAACACACACACACACACACACACACACACACACACACACACACACACACCCCTACACCTCTTTTCTCCCTTTTAAAAGTCCTCCCCAAATTCATTCTCATGCAAGATACAGCCAGTGAATGCATCTTTCCTTGGCTGGGTTAACTCCTTGCAGAATTTGGACACTGTGTCAGTACTGGGCTGGGCTGGAGCTCAAGACTGGCTCCTTACCAGACTTCGCTATTGCTCCTCCTTGCCCTTCTGGCCCCTGCTAGGGACTCTGGCTGCCCAGGGGACCTCTGACGACTCTTCCAATCGTCCAAAGCTCACAAAACCATAACTTGTGCTGTTCCATTTCTGGATGTTCATTCACCTAAGATAAAAAAAAAACAAACAAGTGAAAGAAATGGGCATCATGTTCTTGGGACACATGATAGCCAGATAGGGGATAAGACACTTCCCTCACATGGCACTTTCCAACAATTCTCCATATTGGGGAAGAAAATAAGATATCACCTTGAATCTTTTGTACACACAATAAGTTCTGTCTGAGCACCCAGTTGAAAGACTTTCCTCCACCTCAAGCTCTGAAGTTTGGGGGGGGGGGGGAGGAGACTATCCTTTACAAATTCATGGAAGTAGACTCATCACATCTTCAATTGAAAACTATTCATATCCTTTGACAATTTACCTATTGGGATGGGTCTTGTTCCTATATATTTGTGACAATTCCTTACATACTTTGAATATTAGACTTTCAGCAGAGGTATTTGCTGCAGAGATCATTCTTCTCAGCTTCTCCTAATTGCATTGATTTTGCTTGTGAAACAGCATTTCAAAATTTTATGGAATTGGAATGATCCATTTAATGTATAATCACTTTTATCCCTTGTTTAGTTAAGACTTCTCCTATTTATAATTGTGAAAGGTAACCCTTCCCTTCTTACAGACTATTTATTGAGGCTTTGATTATACAAAGCCATGCAAATGAAGACACAAAAGCATCAAGATTTCTAGTTCCTGATCTGTGTTCTGAAATGGAGAGATTAAAAACAAGACAATGTGCAACCAGTAACTAGAGGTGAAGGACCCCCTCTCTTAGCCTCACCATGTGCTTTTCCTGTAAATCTCTGGTAAATGCTCCTGGGTTGGGAAGAAATCTCCCTTGTTTCACCCTTTTTTGCTCCCATCTAAAAACCCAAGGGAGAGAGAATATGTGAAGAAGGCATTAAATTTCTTTTATAAGCCATGAGAAAAGGATGGCTCTTTTAATATGTTAGTACTCTCTGAATCTCAGTTGTCATTTATCTCTCAGTCCATCACATGGAACCAGGGATGTCTTAGCGCTATTTAGAACCAGCTCACAAGACATGATTATTCAATCTTTAGTACCAACATTTGTATTTTGGAACTTGGCAAACTCTACAAAGCTTGATTTATTGTCTAGACTTAAGAAAGTGATGGAGATCATCTTAATTGTACAGATTAAACTTAAAAGTGTGTCAGGCATACATGTTTTTGGAGAGCTAGTTGTTAAACATTTGCCAGAACATCCTTCCATGGAATTTGTCAGGGAATTCTCTCAACAAGATGCCAATCTAATAAAGATCCATGACGTATAATCTTATCAAGAAAAGTCATCAAGCATCAAACTAATCAGGGGCTCCCTTCATCAACCATCCTTGCACTAACAAGGTCTATACCAAATAAATACAAAGTGATTTGGGGTGGAGAATTAACAACTAGGAAAATTAGGAAAGGACTCTTGTAGGGGTGGCACTTGAGCTGAATCTTGAAGAAAGCTAAGGGTCCTTAGAGGGAGAGATGACCCTCACCCAGTGAGAGAGAGTAGGAAGTCCTAGACTTGCATTTTACTTCAAACATGTACTGGCTGTATTTTCTTAGGAAAGTCCCTTAATCTTTTGGGGACTAAGATTACTCATCCGTAACTAGAGGAGTTTGGAGTTGATGACCTTTAAAGCCCCTTCCAACTCTAGATGATCCCATTATCCTATTTTGTAATATGAAGATAATATTTGGTAGTATCTACCATATAGGGTCATTGTGAGGTTCAGATAAGATAATACACATGAAGACTGTTCAAAAGCCAGAACCTGATACATTATCTTAACACCTGATAACATCTCATTTTATTAACATTCTCATTTTACATGAGTACAATGACTTCTTTCAAAGGAGTAAGTCTCCGGTGGTGGATATTGGAAGCACTAATAGGATGGTGAGGGAGAGAAAGAGCTGGTCAGATACTAAATTTTGGTGGGAGGGTCATCCTTGTGTCTCTTAAATAATTGTCTCTACTTGGCCTACTTAACTCACCCACTTGTACAGCTGATCTTGCTTCTCTGGCAACAGATAAGCAGAAGCTGACATCTTTGCCCTAGTACACTTTCCCTCACTAAAAATCAAAAGTACACAAATGTACAGACTAGAGAACTCTTAAAGGCTGAGCTAGGAACCTGATCATTCAGGAAGGCCAAGGATGTTCAAGTTGTGTTATAATTCTGAGTCCACTGTGTACATGACTGTTAAAACTGTAAGGTAAAAGGTTTCTTATGTAGCTACTCTAGACTTCGAATAAGCGCCCAAGGTTCTCATTGCTATAAAAAATAAGCAAGATCGCCATTTTATATGTAGAGATTTCTTTCAAGGTCTTACTAGAGTTAAATGAATAAAACAGAATACATCTAATTCAGAGTAACCCATATGTGACATCATTGCCACTAAATGGCCCAAAAGATGTGTTGGAGGTGCTCTGCTCCTTCCCTCTTCCTCTCTCTTCCTCCTTCAAAAGATTACAGCATTGAAGGATCACAGTAAATTCAGTGATCATCTAATATGACTTTCTTGAATTTCTTTTTCTGCTTCATGGGTTTTTTTTTTCTTCCCTCTCCATGCCTCAGGATTCTCGGTGAACTACAGTGGGAGCCAGGGGCATTGCTTAACCCCACTATACTTAATCAGGGCTAAAAAGCCCATCACTAACTTCTGGGATAAATAAATACTTGATGCAGGGTCAAAGACAGAGGGACTGCAGGATGTCATCTGCAGTTTGGAAGGGACCTTAGGGGTCATCTAGTATAAACTTACCCTTTTTTTTAATAGATGAAGAATTCTGAGATCCCAGAGAAGTAAAGTGACTTTACCAAGATTATGCAGGGAAATAGGAGAGTCAGAAATTGAACCCAGATTCTCTGATTCCAAATCCAGTGCTCTTTCTACTATACCATGTTTCTTCTTTCTCTAGTGTGATCTAATCAAAAGACTTCCTCTTCTCTCTTTAAGATCTCCAAAAAAGTGTAGAACAAATTCTGGGAGTACTATCCCAACTTCCACTTTTACAGGTTAAGTTAGGTCTCCAGAATGCAACTACCACATCTCCCCTCAAGGTTCTAGGTATAGCCCTGAGGAGTGGGAGTGTGGTTTCCTGTTATTAGTTCTAATAAAGCATTCCCCCAAAAGTCTATGATGCATTCTCCCATCAGTTTATATAGAGTCTAAAGTAAAGTGAACTCAAGCTAATAGGTCATGGGTTTACTAAAAGTACTTTTTTCACATTTTGGGGACTACTCATGAGGTTTCCCTTGGATATGTTATGCCCTTCTCCTTGAGTCTTGAAGCTGTCTTTCTTTGATGTGTCTCATTGTCCTTAGTTCCTAATGTAGACAGTGCTACCAATTGTTACTATCTCAAGTATACTACTTCTCATGGAAAGTCCAAAAGTCTGATCTTCTAGAATTCACCAGGTGATCCTCTGGCCAAAGGGGAGAGGAGAAAGAGGTGCTCTACTCTAAATCCAAGTGATTCCCTTTCAGGAACGTGGCTGGCACTGCTTCTACCACTTATTGTCCAGACCTTGGAAACTCAGGTTCAATATTGACTTTCTTTTTTATAAAAAACAAAACAAAAAACACCACAGTGTGTGGATGAGTTATTAACATAGTTATTAGCAGAGGTGTACTCTTGGACAGAATCACTCTAGTTTCATCCAATGACTTTCAATGTCTTCTCACATAGAGTTTTAATGTCCTTTATTGATTCAGTAGAAGTGTTCACACCTGTTCCTGATAGTTATTTTGTGGGGTAAGGCAATAAATTTATTTAATTAATATTCACCCCCACTTCTACAGAAGGAAACAATCAATAATTTCATTAAATAGAATGATAACAAGGAGATAACATACCAGAATTTATGGGATGCTGCCAAAAGTACTCAAGGAAAATTTTATATCTCTAAATGTTCACATCAATAAACTGAAAAAAGAATAGATCAATGAATTGGTCATGCAACTAAAAAAAGCCAGAAAAAGGAGAAATTTCAATCTCCAGTTAAACACTAAAGTAGAAATCCTAAAAATCAAAGGAGAAATAAATAAAATTGAAAGTAAAAAAATCATTTAGCTAATAAAAAAAATTAGGAGTTGGTTATGAAAAATCATCAACAGATAAACCATTGGCTAATTTTATTTTTAAGAGAAAGAAGGAAATCAAATTATTAGTATCAAAAATGAAAAATGTAAATTAACCACCAATGAAGAAGAAAATAAAGCAATGATTAGTAGCTATTTTGATCAAGTACATACAAATAAATCTAACAATGGAATGAAGTGGATGAATATTTACAATAATAGAAATTTCACAGATGAACTGAAGAATGCTTCATAATATATAATAACTCTGTCTTTAAAAAAATTTGAATATGCCATTAATGAGCTTCTGAAGGAAAAAATTCCCAGGGCCAGATGGATTCACAAGTGATTTCTACCAAACATTTAAAGAACCATTAATTCCAATACTTTCTAAACTATTTTGGAATAAATAAGCAAAGAAGTCCTAACATATTCATGCCAATTTTTATGATACAAATATGATGCTGATACCTACACCAGGAAAAGCAAAAGTAGAGAAAGAAAATTATAGGCCAATTTCCCTAATTCGTATTGATGTAAAAATTTTAAATAAAGTACTAAAAAGGAGATTAGAGAAATATACCACTATGACCAGGTGGAATTTATTCCAAGAATGCAAAGCTGGTCCAATATTAGGAAAAAAATCAGTTTAATTAACCATGTCGATAATAAAACAACAGAAATCACATGATAATCTCAATAGATACAAAAAAGCTTTTTGACAAAACACCATAAACATTCCTGTTGAAACCATTAGAAAACATAGAAATAAATGGATCTTTCCTTAAAATGATAAGTATTATCTATCTAAAACCATCAGCAAGCATTATCTGTAATGGGGATAAGGCAGAAGCCTTCTCAGTAAGATCAAGGGTGGAACAATGATGGTCATTATCACCACTGTTATTTAATATTGAACTAGAAATGGTAGCTATAGAAATGAGAGGAGAAAAAATGAAGAAATTGATGGAATTAAAATAAGCAAGGAGGAAATAAAGCTATTACTCTTTGCAGGTTATATGATAATATACTTAAGGAATCTCATAGAATAAACTAAAAAACTAGTTCAAATAGTTAACCACTTTAGGAAAGTTTCAGGATAGGATATAAACCCATATAAAATCACCAGTACTTTTATATATTGCCAACAAAAACTAACAGCAAGAGAGTTGGAAAGAAAAATTCATTTTAAAATAATTATGGACAGTTTAAAATACTTAGCAGTCTGGTTGCCAAGACAAACCCAGGAACCACATAAAAACAATTACAAAATACTTTTCACACAATATAGAGAGATCTGAACAATTGGGAAAAAATTAATTGCTCATTATTAGGCTGAGTCGATATAATAAAAATGATAATTCTAACTAAATTAATTTTTTCAGTGCCATACCAAATTACCAAAATATTGTTTCATAGAGCTATAAAAATAATAAAATTCATCTGAAAGGATAAAAGGTCAGGAATATCAAGGAATCAATGAAAAAATGGGAAGAAGGTGGCCACTCTATGCCAGATCTCAAACTTTATTGCAAAGCAGTCATCATCAAAACAATCTGGTGCTGATTAAGAATTACAGTGTTGGATCAATGAAATATATTAAGTACACATTATGTAGAAGTAAATGATCATAATAATCTATTGTTTGATAATCTCAAAGATAAAAGCTTTTGGGACAAGAAATCACTATTTGACAAAAACTGCTGGGAAAATTGGAAAATAGTTTGGCAAAAACTGAGTATAGACCAACATCTCACACCATAAAGATCAAAATGATTTAGATGTAAGGAGCAGTATCCTAAGCAGGGGAGCATGAAATAGTTTATCTGGAAGGTTTATGAAAATGGGAAGAATTCATAACCAAAAAAGAGATGAGTGGATTACAGGAACTAAAATGTATAATTTTGATTACATTAAATTAAAAAGGATTTGCACAAACAAAACTAATTCAGTCAAGATTAGAAGGAAAGCAGAGAAGGGGCTGGGGTTTATAGCAAGGGTCTTTAATAAAGGCCTCATTTCTAAAATATCTAGAGAACTGAGTCAAGTTTATAAAAATACAAGTCATTCCTCAAATGATAAATGTCACTGGATATAAAATAATTTTCAAATAAAGAAGTCAAAACTATCTATAGTAATATGAAAAAATATCCTAAATCACTATTGATTAGAGAAATGCAGGTTCAAAAAAGATAACATATCTTACACCTATCATATTGGCTAATATGACAGAAAAGGGAAATAACAAATATTGAAGGAGATGTGGGAAAACTGGGACACTAATGCTGGTCGAGTTATGAACTAATCCAACCATTCTGGAGAATAATCTGGAACTATGCCCATAGGGCTATAAAAGTGTGCATACTCTTTAAAAATGTATAAGAAGTGGCTTCTCCTTTACTGGAGGTCTTCCGCAAATTAAAGGTTCCATGACCATTTTAAAATGCGTGAAAGCATGTATGTATATATCATGTATACACACATGCACACAAAGACATGGATTCAAATCCTACCTCTGAATGTATATCAATATCTACATATGTATAGATATGTGTGTATATAGAAACACATATATACATGATCTTTCTCTTACATAAGTTTTATATATGTCATACATAAGGGCTCTGTAACTATTTAAAATAAATATTTTACGTATGGTCGTATGTTATGTATATTTAAAATACATAAGTATATAATGTGTATGCACATAAACTTGTGCATAATATGATCAATAAAGACCATGCAAATGTCTATTATATACATTTACATATGTATATTTATGCATATATACATATATAAAACAAAGATTTAAATTTAAGTCCTCTGACTTCAAACCTAGTATTCTTTACTTTTCATTCCATTGATCTCTACCATTTTGGCTCCAACCATTTTAGTTTTTGTTAGGTTTTCTTTTTTCTTCTTTTAGGTTTTTTCTTTTTCTTTTTCTTTCTTTTTTTTTTAAGGTTTTAGGTTTCTTCTTCCCTAAACCTGAGTTTTAAAAAGAAATGAAATTGTGTGGATACATAGATGACCTAAAATTGAACAAGACCCACACAAAACTACTTTTGCTTATTCTGACCCATCTTGTAAGTTCCACGACATTTTGCTGATGACAAGCCCCTGACTGCTTCTGGTTTTGTGTCACTGTGATGAAAGACATAAGCGTCGAAACGATATAACAGCTTTCTTGGCCACTGAGCAGGAATTGCTGATAACTCAGTGACCCTTAAAAGGGGTTGCTTCACTGTCCTAGAGGAGCCTTCATATCTAACATTAAGAACCACTTCTGGTCCTAAGCAATTTAGCTATTCCTCAAGGGAGAGGAGACACTCTCATCTCTGGACTCATTACATGATCTAGACTAGAAATGGCCTTGGGAGAGCTTACCCTCTAATGAGAGGTTTTAGGCTCCATTTTCTCTCACTCTTTAATTTACCCTTATCCTTTTACCCAAGCAAAAATTATTATTTATAGCCTGGATTTAGAAAAATATTCAATAAATAATATGGATCAAGGACAGGTATTTTTTTCCTACATACAAGAGACACCAAAGACTCAATGTTCATTGATAAGAATTGGGCAATTGGTATCCTGTAACGATTCCACTCTGGTGGGAGGTGGAATCAAACAAGAGATCATGAAACCATTTTTAAGACTGCCATATAGACATTTTGCATTTCACTTTAGCTCTACGCAGTCCCCTTTATTGCAGATATCTTCCAGTTGGTCAGGGATTGGATTCAGCCTTCTGCCAATGGTCACTGTGTTCAAGAAGCTCTGGAAGAGCTGATAAGGATTCCTCTTCCTCCGTAGTGAGGTGGTTCAGTCAGGATGACTCCTTTCTGAATTCAAATCTGGCCTCAGACACTTACTAGCTGTGTGACCCTGGGCAAGTCACATAACCCTGCTTGCCTCAATTTCCTCATCTGTAAAATGAGTTGGAGAAGGAAATGACAAACCACTCCAGTATCTTTGCCAAAAAACCCCAGATGGGGTCACAAAGAGTTGGACATGACTGAAACAATTGAATAGCATTCCTCTCCTCTGCCTGCTCTACTCCTTCAGAGTTCCAAGCTCATGGACAGCACGCTTTCTTCCTCATCCACTCTGCAGTCTCTGGGACAACCCTTACAAAATTCTTCACTTTATCAGAACTTATCAATATATTACTAATTTCCTTACTATACTGCCTCCACTTGGATCCAAACAAAAGATCCAGGACCTCTGAACCTCTTTAACTCTCAAGGTGGCCTCATTCCTGAGTATGACCATCTCGGAATTGATGCATACTCCACTATGATCATTAATTAAAAATAGGGAGGCTGAAACTAAGGATCAAGTTCATTCAGGCAAAATATATAATTTATTTGCCATGTGCTCATAAGCACCTAGCAGCAAGGGAGGGAGAAGGGGCAGGTTGCTTTTGAAAAAGGAAAGAGAAGAGAAAACCATCTCAAAATTAAAACCTTCAGCTAAGTCACAAAGGACCAGAAGTAGCTGGGATTGACTGCGCCCAAGCATTAAACTAGCAAGTTCACAAGCGTAACTCAAGAAGGGTGGTCCTGGGGGCAACTAGATGGCTCAGTGAATAAAGATCCAAACCTGGAGACAAGAGATCTTGGGTTCAAATCTGTCCTCAGACTCTCTTAACTACGTGGCCATTGCCTAGCCCTTACTGCTCTTCTGCCTTAGAAGCAATACTTACTCTAAGTATTCTAAGAGAGTTGCTAAGGGTTCAAAAAAAGGCAGAAAAAGGACAGTCATGCACATGCAGTCCTCAGTCTCAATTGCACTTACAGTATTTGACATAGGAAAATTCTGAAAAACCAGCTAAGCCATTTAAAGTTGTTTTTAATGACGAATTTTATTTTGAAAGAGTCCAAATCCTCACAAACTTCTTGTTTTTTTAAAAGGATGTACAAAGATCTTAACGATTAATGACTGAAAATCCCCATGAAACAAATTCTGATTCTCTTCCCAGATGAAAGTGTAAACATCTGATGACCGGAAACATATTGCAAGACAAAGGAACAAATTGAAACCAGTGAGTTGAACTTGACTCACTGTACACTCTTGCTTCTTAGAGGTCAGAGGTGAGTGTCATTTGATGACTCAGTCAATCCTTTCTGGAAATTATTGGCTATAAAATACTTACACACACACACACACACACACACACACACACACACACACACACACACACCTTAAAAGACAAGAAACCAAGAATAAGCCAATGTGGTAGAAATAGCAGAGAATTTATAGTCAAGAGATCTGGGATTGAATACCACTTACTAGCTCTTTACCTCTCAGGACTCTAGTTTCTTTTCTCTAGAATGGACAGGTTAAATTTGACATGCTGAGTCTGTAATCTGTCTAAAATATAGAAAGTGGTTTTAAAGAATGGAAAGCCTTATTTTTCAGTAAACAAAGGTCATTTGTTAAACAATATTCTGAGGCATAGAGGGGGCAAGATGATGAAAACTAGCCTCTTGAAAACAATTACTTTACATTTAACTTTTTCGAGGCTATTTCCTCCCATTTTCATCAGTCAGTCAAACTCGTAGTAAGCTTCTACTATATGCTAGACCCTGCACGGAGGGTTAGAATACAATGAAAGGTAAAAGATAGTCCCTGCCCTCAAGGAGCTCATATTCTAATGAGCCAGAAAAGAAGCAAAAATCTATGTACAAATAAGGCATATATAGGATAAAATGGAAGATAGATCCATTGGAAAATGCCCTAATATTCGGAAAGATTGAATGCAAAAGAAGAAGGGAAAGGCAGAGGATGGGATGAATAGATGGTGTCAACAATGAACATGAAATTGGATAGACTTCAGGAGAGAGTGGAGGAAACAAGGGCGTGGTATACTATGGCCCATGGGATTATGATGAGTTGGGCATGACTGAACAACAGGATGACACTGTGGAAGAGAGGAATTGGGAAGCATGCAAAGAGGCAGAAGCAGTGGCTGAGTGATGACCTGTCAGTCAAACGAGAGGTTCTATTTGGAATGTTATGGGGAGAACCAGTTGGAGGCAAATCCAACTGCTGATTGGACCCTGGTTACCTTGTTGCCTTGTATCAGGGAAGGAAGGAGTTTTTCTCTCTTGGACTTTGGATACTCAAGCTGGAGGTAGCCTGATGACTCTGGAGGCAGAAGAAAGAAGGACAATAGTCCAGACATCTCCCTGACTTGTTCTGTTGATGATAGTGACTGAACTTCCAGACCTATCAGCCATGTCTCTCAATTTGAACTATATTCCAACTTCCTCCAATCTAAGACTCACTGTAGCATTAGGGAAATCCCCAACCCTCTTACCTCCATTCTCTATCCTTTCCTGTCTTCCCCAAATAAACCCCTTACTTAAGATAAAGAAGAGAAAGAGTATTTCATGTGAAACCTCATAAACTCACCCTGAGTGATTTAGAAAGAAGAAGAAAGGGGGGCTGAAGAGAGGGAGGAAACGGGAGGAAGGGAGGGTAGACAGAAGAAAGATGCCTGCCTGATCTGTAAGTTATCAATTACAATCAATATCGTCCCTTTTTATTATTTATTACAATTTGGCTCCCAGACTGACTGAACTTCACAATCCCTAAAACAACAGCAAAGATGTTCAAGCAAGTGATCTGTGGAGTAGTTATTTTGGCAACTGTTACAGTCTATTAAATCTATAGCATCTTATATAGCCAAATGACTAACATGATAGTAGATTCAGTGGAACACATTAGCATACTCCAATTCATACTCCAGTTGCCATTTCAGAAAGAAACCAATCTCTGGCAAATTCTGACATAGATCTACATCATTTCCATAGCTGCAATACAGACACTGACCTACCTTAAGAACACTTACAGGGGGCAGCTGGGTGGCTCCGTGGATTGAGAGCCAGGCTAGGTTCAAATCTGATCTCAGACACTTCCCAGCTGTGTGACTGACCCCCCTTTGCCTAGCCCTTACCACTCTTCTGCCTTGGAGCCAATACACAGTATTGACTCCAAGATGGAAGGTAAGGGTTTAAAAAAAATTCGGAAAAAAAAGAACACTTACAGATTTGTGATTCCTAGAAAGACAACACAGATCATGGTAGTGGATACAAACCTAGAGACTCTTGTTAAAAGCATGTTTGAAGAATTCCTGAAGGCAACGGGACTACATTAGATTAAGGATAAGGGAAATGGTCAGGCAGATAGTGCACCCAAGGAGAAAGACAGAAAGGTCAAGAAAGCAAAGTCTAGTGCACAGGACAATGACAGTGACAAGGACACTAAGACAAATAGTGAAACTGAGAAAATTTTTCCACTCAAAGATGTTACCAAGAAATCAAGTACAGTTGGTGTGTTACATGCAAAGGTTCATAGACAATTTACTACCCAGGAGTTAGATTCCCTAAAGAAAAGGTTCCCAAAATTTATCAACTAGCCTTATAAAACTCAGAAGGAGCTTAAAAGTGCTTTCGAAATTTTTGAACCCAGTTTCCAGGATGTGGAATTTCCTTTGGTAGAACTTTTTAGCCCCCATGAGCATCACCAATTCATTGGTTGGACTAGGTCAGAAAACAACCTGACAAGCAAATGGAAGACTTTGATTTCTCTAATCCCATTAGCATGGCTTACCAGAGGAAATGTAGGAATAATGTGCGCCAAGCCGTTAAGATGTGTTGCTCAAAACCAAATGCATGGGGAAAATTTGACAGATTGGTGCAAAATAAAGAACATCCAGTTTCCTTTATTGATCACCTTTCAGAGACAGCAGAAGCTATAATGGGTGTAGACAGGGATACCAAGGTATCTGTTTCCCATGTTGAGACAATTTTTGAAAGGATGCCCACCACAATTAAAAAACTTTTTCAGACATTATTTTCCAAAATATGACACAGTGAGTTTAATTGAATTATGGGATACGGCAACTTACACTCATGACAAATCATACAGATCAAAGTAAACAGGTGCAAGATTTAAAGGAAAAATTAGAGGAATCATAGAAAATTTAAGAGAACAGGAAATCTAAGAAAATCAAAAAGTTGAATACTGTTAGGACATACACAAAACCTGTTTATAAGCCAAGAGAGAGACTAGGCAATGTTTTTTCTGCCATAAGACAGGACATCTGATCAAAGACTGTTCTCTAAAAAAGAAATATGAAGTTAGTAACAACAAAAGCACAAAAGTAAAATACAATAAGCAAAATCCTACGTGCTGTGCTCATTGTATGCTGAAATCCACACAACATGCAACAGATTTGCAAGGAATGAAAGATGCTATAAAATCAGGAGTGAAATCCAAATATTCAGAATGGTTAGGAGAGAATTATGAAGCCAGGATAATAATGTATGTAGTTTGGTACATGGAGATAGACGAAATAGTGAAAAAGAGACTGCTGTTAAACTTAGGGAAAAGATAAGAAACAGTGAAAAGTTAGTGCAAGAAATTAAATAAGTATTAAAGGGGATTAAAAAAGGCTTATTTTATGATGTAAGACTTTAGTTGGGACTGGAAGGAAGTTAGGGAATCCAGGAAGCAGAGGCTAGTGAAAATCTCTTAAGAGATGAAATGTCTTATTTGAGGAACAGCAAAGAGGTCAATGTCACTGGATTGCAGAGGATGTGGTAATGGTGGTGGTGGTGGTGGTAATAGTGGTGGTGGTGGTGGTGGTGGTGGTGGTGGTGGTGGTGGTGGAGGGTGCAGGGGAGAATTAAGTGGAAGAAGACTTCAAAGATCTCTGTCATAGTCAAGAACTGGGAACTGAGGATGCCTATTAATAGGGCAATGGTTGAAAAAGTTATGGTGTATGAGTGAGATAGAAGACTATTTGCTGTGAAGGTAAAAGTTTCAAAAAAACTGGAAAAGACTTGTATGAAATGAAGCAAAGTGAAGTGGGCAAAACCAAGGGGATAATTTATTCAATAACAATAATATCATAAAGCCAATTAACTGAAATATTTTGGAACTTTAATCAGCAAAACAACCAACTGTAATTCTAAATTTCTTATGATGCTATCTACCTTCAGATAAAGAAGTGATGATCTCAATGGAGGCAGCTGGTTAGCTCAATGTATTAAGAGTCAGACCTAGAGACAGGAGGTCCTAGGTTCAAATCTGGCCTCAGATGCTTCCCAGCTGCGTGACCCTGGGCAAGTCACTTAACCCCCATTGCCTAGCCCTTACCACTCTTCTGCCTTGGAACCAATACATAGCATTGATTCCAAGATGGAAGGGAAGGGTTTAAAAAAAAAAGAATACTGATTTATAAACCTCTTCTCTCCTGTCTCTTTTACTGTCTGTCTCCATCTCTTTTTCCTTCTTTCTTTTTTCTTTCTTTCACTTTTCTTTCTTCCTTTCTCTCTTCCTTCTTCTCTTTCTTTCTTCCCTTCTTCCTTCATTCCTTCCTCCCTTTTTCTTTCTCTTTTTCCTTTTCTATTTCACTCTCTTTCTGTCTCTCTCCCTCACCATCTCCCCCCATACAGGAATTTGTTTTAAATAATTATTTATGTAATATATATTTATTTATAATGGGCTTTGGATGGGAGAGAATTTGGAACTGAAAACAAACTAAAATAAAATTTAAGACAAATCTTTAAAGTTAGGAAGGAACTAGGTTATGAAGAACTTGGAATGCTAAACTTGACCCTGGGAGTGCTAGCAAGTCATTGGAGTTTCAAATACTCAAATGTTTCTTTTGCCTCTTTTTAAATTACTTTTCTTCACCCGCTTTTGCTCTTTTAAAAAGTTGATGGGAGGCAGAAAGGTAGGTGGAAAGACTATATTGGCTCTAGAATCAGACACCGTGGCTTCAAATCCCTTCGCCCCTACTTAGTACCTTTGTTATTTGGGGCAGATCACAACATCCCTTCCCTCCAATTTTCCCATCTGGGAAATAAGGGGACTAGACCAAATGATTTCTGAGGTCTCTTCTAGATATAAGATCCTATAAATATGCTTCTACTTATATGTTTAATACTAAAATGAAAGTTTTCCCTTTTTTTCAAAATTTGTCTTTTTCAGATAGAAACATAACCAATGGCTTTCTTCCTGACTCTTCAGACATTATTTCTATTGGTGCTTATACATCTTAGCACATGCAGAAGTGAAGGTAAGGAAATGAAATGAAGATTTAACTTAAAAGAATAAAAAAGATACACTGAAAAAAAGGCAAATTCAGGAAATTTGGTACCTTATTCAAGTTGTTTATTGTTAATTTTTTTCATTTCTGTCACATTATTTTTGCTGGCTTTCCAATACGTTTAGTTCGTTATGGCTCATTTTGGAAATTCCCTCGAGTTGATGGGCAGATACTACCATAGAGCTTCCTTCAGCTTGAATCCATGAGCTTTGTGCCTTTTTCTTTTCCATAATTTAATTCTGAGGCATAACTTCTTTCGTATCTGCAACTCACTCATTCTGGCAATTGTAATATTGCCATCATTAGTTGAAATATAAATATAGCTTTGTATTTTTCAGAGAGTTGTCTTAGATATCATCTTATTTGATCCTCACTGCCCCGGGAGGCAAGGTAAGTGGTGCAAATAGCATCAAAATAAACTAGCTTTAGATCTGGGAGAGAACTTAGAGTTCATATAGTCCAGTTCCTTCTCTTTCATTTTTCCAACCTCTTCATTTTCCTTTTTTATGATTTTAGTTTTGTTGGTGTATTTTGTTTTTCTATAACTTTTACTTTACATACTTTATGAGAGTTCTCTTATAATAAAGCAAACTGATAAGTAACCCTAATAATAATCATTTCACCTGGAGCTGCCTGTAACATTTCAAATCTGTAGTATTCCCCCCATTTAAAAAACGAACAGAAATCTATTTTCTCCTTCTCTCATCTCCTACGCCACTGAAGAAGAAGAAAAGAAAAAAAATCATGACAAATATGCACAGTCAAGCAAAGCAAATTCCCTCAATGGCTACACACAAAGGTATATGCCTCATTCTTCACCCCAGACACAACACCTTTATATCCTGAATGGTGTGTTTTATTACTCATCCTCTGGAATCATGAATTCTGGAATCATGAATTGCAAGAAGTTCTTAGAGCTTTCAAAGATATTTTTCACTGTGTTGTTATATAAATTGATCTAAAACTACTTATTTCATGCTCATTCATTAATTTAAAACCTTCAGAATTGCTCATTTTTATAATATAGGCATTATAAATTTTATCCTGGCTCTCTTCACTTTGCATCCATTCATATGAGTCTTTACATGTCCTTTTGAAATAATCTATTTAATCATTTCTTATAGTATAATTTTAGAGGACAAAACTAGATCCTATGGGGTATGTAGTAATTTGTCCAGTGTTACATTCTTTCTACTGTACCAATTCTCATACCCATTTTATGGATGACTAAACTAAGAATGGGAAAAGTGAAATGATTCACCCATCTAGCTTGAAAGACATAGAAACATGACTCCAACTCAAGTCTTTTGATTCCAAAACACAGAGCTCATTCTACTATGCCATATTACCTCCCAGAGAGCATCACTAGCATTATCCATTTTTCTAGGTGAAGGGAGGCTGTGTATTAGAGCAGCTATGGGTGTATTTTCTACTGCAAATTATACTAGTTCAGCTTTCTACTACTTCAGTTTAAGCTACTGAAAACAATAATAGATGGAAGTATTTGCCTCTTCCCCTGTGCCTCTCTAGTTGTGGCTTTCTTTGAAAGCCTCGCAAATGGATAAAAAAAAAATAGCCATACCCAAATGCTATATAAAATAAGACTAGTTCTTTAATTGGCCTTGGACAGTTTTGGGGGCCTTGATAATTTTTATTAGTCTATCAAGTTAAATTATTCTCAGCCTTGCTGGTTCCAGATCTTCTTTCTGTGTGCATTCTTGTCTATTGTTTCTGAGATGATTAAATCAAGGAAACATAAATAAGTATTTTGGGGAAAAGATGGCACAGTATTTCCTCCCAGAAGTCTATGCAAAATTAATTGAAAGCAATATATTTGATTAAAACACCATCTTAATACCCCACCTATTTTTAATAGATAGATTTCTTACACATCCTGGGATAAGAATATGACTTTTCATGGCTTCTTGGTGCTAGCAGCTTTTGGATTTCTAACTTGCATTATGAACATCCCTTGCCCCTAACACTTAAAATATACTTTCCTTGTCTATTAGTGTAGCTACTTTTTAAGGACATAGATCTTTCTTCAGCAGGAGCAAACTGACCAGTGATGCTAAAAGCAATAAGCCTTTATTTGGTGTGTTTTAACTCATGGGAGGGAAGGTTTGTGAAATAAAGGGAAGACTGAGCAGCCAAGGCTACATCTGGATCACAGCCATCAAAGAGATAAGGATACAATCAGTTCTCCAGAAAAGCAAGATACACCTGTAACTCAACCAGAGGTGTGGCTGAGTTACAAGTTGGGGTGAGGAGGAGGGGTCTAGGCTTCAAGTAAAGTTCCTCAGGCCCCAATAGGCAGAAGAACAGGATGGGTGATTTAGGCTGACAACTATCCTGATACAGTGCCAAGGTTGTGCCAGACTTTTGTCCTACCTCCTGCTTTTGTGAAGATACACCTGAATTCATCCACACAACAGAATTGTACAAGCATATGAAAAATGGACACTGAGGGAGAAGGTCTGGGAATAGATGGGGTCTTTAGCAGAAGATTCCAATCAGTTTTCCACCTCTGAATATAATATATTGGCTTGGGGGAACCAATTATCATCAAGCCTAGAAGTTTCCAATGTGGAAGATTCTGAACAAGAGGAAGGGAAGTTTAGGAAGGAGGAAGGACAGACAGGTGAAATTTAGGGGGTGAGTAGAACAAAGACAGCTTGTCAAAAGGAAGGCTGGGTCTAGAAAACCATTTTTGGGAGGTCTTGGACAACACTCAAACCACAATCGTGATCATCTATACCTTTATCAGAGTTACTACATCCAGTTTCCCATTCCTAGATGTGGCTGAGAAGTCTGCATAGGAAATATCTTACCAGGTTTTTGAGATCTAGAACGCCTCAGAAAATCAAATGCTGGACAAATGCTAACTGCTAATTATCAGCCAATAACATCCATATACAGCACTGTTCTGGATATATACACCACAACCCACTGTGAACACAGGAATCTAAACCAGGGTCAAACCTGGGTATCTGCTTAAGAATGTTCTTATTGGTGGAGAGAACAAGTATTCCATGCATGAAGGGTGGAATTGGTGAGAGGAATATCTCCTTTCTCTAGCTCTCACCAACTATTTCACATTTTTTCCTTAGTAAATGATACTTGGGTTTTTATACTTTAACTTCTGATTGACATGTGCAAATTAATCAGATAAAAATGGTAGGGAATACAAAAAAAGAATGGTGTTCTTTCTCTAGACCAGCTGTCTGCTCTAGACACACCTCTTCCCATCTGCCTGTTTTCTAGCAACACCACCCCTTCTTTGCCTCCCCTTACTGGAAACTTCGAACCTTAGTAATAATTGTAGCCTCCTAGTTCTGGGATCAGAGGGGGAAGCCAATCTCATGCTCCTGCTAGAGACTCCACCTATTCCCATAATCTTCTTGTCTTCATTGTATCTTTCTCCCTTAAGTACCTAAAATGGACATTTTTTCAGGACCAAGTGATGCAATGTGCTTATCCAAGGATACTTTCTTGCTTAACATACCCTTCTTAATTTATGTTTGCTGAATGAAAGACGCTATGTGGATGTTCCAGGAACTGCTAGAAATGAGGACTCAGTCCCATGCTTGCCAGGACATTAGAATCTCTTCTGTAGACTTGCAGATACTTGTCTGTTAGGCTCTGAATAGCTTTAGGAGAAACCTAAGTATTATTATATCCTGTCCCCTGTTTTCTCTGGTGATACTAACAAAAAAAAAGTGTTCTCCTACTCTGCAATAGGAAGTGTTTCTCCACTTCTTGGGGACATCTCTGGTTGAATTTTAATTACAATTTTGTTAGACAAGCTTAGATGGCATGAAGCCTGGGCTTTGTGAGAGTAAGAGTGGTGAAGTTTGGGCTTAGCCAAAGAATTAGAAAGACTTCCATCCCAGTGAGAGCCCTCCTTTGTACTAACCAACCCCTTTTAGTACCAGACACAAGACTGAGATTCACAGCTGATGATGGAGTGGTTTATAGGATAAAAATACTAGACTGAAAAACACTAGGTTATTATTTATCATCAGATTATTGAATTTTGGACAGATCATTTTTATTCAGACCCTGGGCCATCCGTTGTTAAGTTTTCTTTAGAAAAAGAAAACCTTTCCTTCAGGGTAATATATAGCTATAGTACAGCATGTTATTTTAAAAGAAAAAACTGCTCTTCAAGGTTTTAATTTTGCATCCTTCGGTGCTGGACCCATGCTTTGAAATAAATCTGTTTTATTCCTTGTTTTGAGAGTTTTAGTGCATCCTTTCCTTGGTAGCCTTAAACTGCAAGTATAGTGAACTAAATTTATAAAAAAGAAAATCAGTGAGTTAAAATAGTTTAAACCACATTCAATAGTGGGATTTAACACAGCATACTCTAAGAAGGCTTTGAGTTTATTATACTATCAAACACGATTCCCTCCCTTTTTCAACTTCCTTTTGTGGTTGTCTTCCTCCATTAAATTTTAAGCCCCCTGAGAACAAGGACTGTCTCCCCCCCCCCCATATTTCCAGCACTCACAACAGAGTTTAGACATAGAAGTTGTTTAATAAATGTTTATTGACTGATTCATCTGTAGTCAACCTATTGAATGAGTCCCCGTTCTGTTGCTCTTCTAATCCAATATAAATGCAGTGACTATACTTCTGAACTAAAAACTGGGATATATAGTCTGATAAAGATTACTAATGAAAGTATGGTGAAAAGGCCACTAGGTTTGGGATTCATAGACTTCAGATATATGAAGATTTATCTTGGGGAAAGAGGATTAGGCTTTGATCTGCTTGACACAAGAGCAAAGATCCATGAACAAAAGATGATCGTTGTAATGAAGTGACTTTGATATTTAATATAAGGAAAACAAATGGACCAGTTATCCAAAAATGACCTGCCTTGAAGGATAGTGAGCTCTACTTCACCCTATATCTTCAGAAAAAAGCTGGATACCCACTCATTGGTAATTTTGTAAGAGATTTCTATATAGCTACAGTTAGACTCTATGAGCACTGAGTTCTCTTCTAGGTCTAAAATCCTGTGATGCTATAGGTGATTGATGAGATTGGCATGAATGGATGGATGGAAAAACCTCCATATTTCCCTTTTGATAGTCCAACATACAAGAGACAATCCAGGATGGAAGGTGTGCGAAATATTATGGAGAATGGAAGAACTAATTGTTTATTGACATAGAAGTAAGGAAACAGTCTAGAAGTCTCATTTACAAAAATTATGAATGTACATTTAGTAACCTACTGCATAACAATAGGCTCACACCTATGTAACTCATATACTATGAGCTTAAAACAGTGACCTTGCAATGAAAAAAGTTTTTGAATTAGCATAATTAGGTGTGAAAAGTAAATGTAGTCTTACATAGTGATTAAGCTGATTGAAAAAACATATCATTTTTCTATAAAGTATATTATATCAGTTTTAACATGGTGTTCATCCTCATATGGGAGCCCCAAATAAATGCTTGCCATTTTTTGTAAAAAAAAAAAAATTATGAATGTGAGTGACTGTAATGCCTCCATTGTTGGTTAGTCCTTAACTCTTGAAATCTCCTTTCTTGGTTTCTCTGATACTGTTCTCTCCTGATTCTTTTCCTACTCATCTGACCTCAATCTCCTTTATTGGATCATCATCCATCTCTTACCCTTTTTGTTTGGGTTTTCACTAAGGTTCTTTTCTTATGATCTCATCTCTATGTATGTGAATCTCAAATCCCTTTATCTCTAATTTCTGGCCAGAATTCCAATTTCATTGCACCAAATGCCTACTGATTTTTTTTTTACCCAAGTGTTCCCTCAGCATTTGAAATCCAACATTTCTGAATCAGTCTTTCTGTCTCTGATCCTGCCTGTCCTCCAAAATTTTCTCATGTTGAGGACAACACCATTTTCCTAGTTTTAACCTCAGAGTCACCCTTGCTTCTTCTTTCTCCCTCACCTCTCCTGTTTAAAAAAGCAAAACAAAACTCTTACCTTCTGTCTTGGAATCTATATTGTGTATTGGCTTCCAGGCAGAAGAGCACTAAGGACTAGGCAATGGGGATTAAGTGACTTGTCCATGTTTGAAAATGTCTGATGTCAGATTTGAACCCAGGACCCCCATCTCTAGTCCTACCTATCTACTGAGACACATAGCTGCATCCCATGCCCCATTTTTGTCAATTATATCTCTAAAATATGGCATAATAGACAGAGTGCTGGATCTGGAGTCAGCATGGGAAAGACTCCAGGTTATTTTCCAGTGTCTGACTCCCATTCTTCCAGCCCATTAAATGGATTAGAGTCTAAAGGACCCAACTCCAGTCTTATTTTACACATTTACTCCCTGAATGACTTTAAGTAACTTACTTAGCTTTCTGGGTATCACTTTCTTCAAATATAAAATAAGGAATTTGGATGAGATGATCTTTAAGATCTATTCCAACTAGGTCTTATGATTGCCTAAAAATTTTATAATTTGTACCATACTATTTAATCTTCAGGTATGTGGTGGTTCTCTAGTGGTTTTGTATGTGTTTGTTTCATTTCCCCAGCTCTCCTTATTTTAGATCTCCCACAATGCCTAGGTTAGTGTTGGATACATAGATGATTAGAACCTCTATCCTACTGGTAGAGTTGTTAAGTCTGGTGCAGTGATCTATGTATTGACATCTAGATGCTGTTTGAACTATTACAAATGGAAGAAGACTTATAAATTAGCAAGTCTAATCCCTTCCGTTTATAGATAAGCAAACTGAGGTTCTAGGAAGTGGAAGAAGCAGTGTCCAAAGAAGTTAGTAAGTAGCTCTTCTGGGGATTCAAATCCAGCAACTTTGATGGAAAATCTCATGTTTTTTCCCCTAAACCACACTGTCCTAGTAGGTGTTCTCATTTCATATCTCCTTAAAACCCATAAAGTACAAACTTCAAACAAAAAAATGCATTCTGATTTTCTCCTTCCAAATGTATAAAATAGTCTTAACAATTGCAGTTTCCCAGTTATTAGTCTTTCTCCATATTACCAAATAAACTGAAATTTGCCTTTCAATAGGTCCTTTTGTGCCATTTCACTATTTTTCAGTTTTAAGAAATGAGTGGTTATTTTTTATTAAAGAATAAATGAGGTGGATAATTGATCTCACCGGAGCAGAAATAGTCAGTTTAATTGGTGTGACTAGTACACATGCTTAACTAACTCACTTCTGTTTTTCAGGATTATCTGAGTATTTACAATATCCTCCTGAATCTGTTAATGTTTCAATACACTCTAATGAACAGTGCTTGCATATAGAATGGGCTGTTCCCCTACCTGCGTATATGTTGAATTTAAAAATGACTTTCCAAATAGACATCAGACGATCTGCAAACTCCGACCCTGTTGAGGATGTAAGTATTTTTAAATGTTGGAGATTTTTTAATCAGGGCAGGGCAGGGGGAGGCATTCTGGTATGATTTGTACAAATCACATTCATGTCACATTCATTTTCACTCTAAATTAAACCATGGCCAGTGTTCATTAAATTAAAACCAAAAAATTAGGGGCAGTAAGGTGGCATGATGGCAAGACCTGGAGTCAGGAAGACCAAGCTGTAAAGACGTCCTAGCTTGTCTAGCGCTTGTTGCTCTTCTTTCTTAGCATTGATTCTAAGACAGAAGATAAAGGCTATTTTTGAAAAGAAAAAGAAACTAACAAGAAGAGAATTACAATTTTAGCATAAACATCTATTATAAACAATGACGACATAGAGAAATTTCATAAAGAACTTTAAAAAGGTTCTTCAGGCCAGGCCAACATACAAAATACAGGGGAAGTTGGAAGTAATCTCAGAATGAAGGCAAGAGCATTGAGGTGAACCAGGAATGGCTTCTTTGAGAAAGTGAGATTTTAGCTGAGATTTGAAGGAAGTTCTGAAGCAGAAGAGAAAAACGAACATCCCCAGAATGGGGAATAGCCAGTTTGTTCCCCAAGTAAAAGACCAAAGAGATGGGAGGTGGAGTGTCAGGTGTGAGAAACAGCAAAGAGGTGAAGTGCTATTGGATTGTAGACTGCGGATGGGGAGCAAAGAGTGAGAATGCTAGAAAGGTAGGAAGAGGTAAGATTATGAAGGGCTTTAAATGCCAAGCAGCACATTTTTAGATTTGATTCTGTAGGAAATAGGGAACCATTGGGAATTATTGAGTAGGGGTGACATGGTCAGACAGACCTTCACTATAGGAAGATGACTTTGGTAGCTGAATGAAGGATGGGTTGGAGTGGGGAGAGATTTGAGACAGGGAGACCATCTGGAAGGCTGTTGAAATAATCCAGGTTTGAGGTGATGAGGGCTGGCACCATAGCAAATGGTCACATCAGAGGAAAGAAAGGAGCATGTCTGAGAGAGATGCAAAGTCCAAATTAACAGCAATCGACAATTGATTGGATATGGGGGGTGAGGAATAGAGGATGACACCTGGTTTTTGAGTCAGGATGGTGGAGGATGACCATAAAAGGGAACTTATCTGTAAGGCTGAAAATGTGTCTCCTGACCAGTAAGTACAGTTCCCACCTTTGAGTTTTGAAATCCATAGGCCTCCAATAGCCTTCTTGCTGTTCTTTACTCATAATATTCCATTTTTAGCTTCTGTGCTATTTATTACCTGTCTCCAACTGTGATTCCTTGTCTTCATCTCCTCAAACTTCTCATTTCTTTCAAAATTCTGCTCAAGTACCATCGTCTATGTGAATTCTTTCGTACTTTTTCCAGAATCTAGCATCTCTACCCAGTAAACCACCTTGTGTGTATTCTGTATTTTTTAAGACATATTTGTATATGTACATATAATCTTTATGTTAAAATTTAAGCTCCTTGAGGGCAAGGACCACTTCACTTTGTGTAATTAGGGCCAGGCACTTAATAAACGCATGGCTACTGATTTTTAGAAGGGCTAAGAATGATCACTCATGGGCACAAAGACTAGAAAATCCTCTTTCCATTCACAACCCAATTCTCTTCTTAAACCCAACTTAGATAATTTCATGAATCTACAATCCCATCACTAGAACTATTTCCTTCAGCAATGAAGAAACCACTTCATCCATCCTTTCTCATTCAGTATGATTCCTGTTCATATCTTTCTTTTAATTTTGCAAAAAAGATCTTTCCAATATGCTGAAGCCCCTTTTCTTGCCCCCGTAATTTTTTTAGACACTCATGCAGCCCCATTCAGGCCATTAATATGTTATCTCTTGGCATATGAATGGTCTTTCTAGTTGTATAGGTCCTTGATATCTTTTATCCTTTTTCTTTCACAGAAGTCAATTGGTAATATGCAACAATCTACTCTGTAGCATCTTGCCTCGTTAAAGACTCTCCAAGGCCAGCTAGTCCAACCATTAATACATGAAAGGATTATACCACATTGGTGGCAAAGGGTCATCTAGCCTCTACCTAAAGACATCCAATGAGGTGGAATTCACCGTGCATGACCTCCCCTTCTTCCACCACTGCCAAGAAGTCTTCTCCCAGCTACAATTCCACTTCTTCATTCAATCCTCCTAGGCATAATCCCCTATCCTCTCACCACTCTGGTAGCCCTTCTTTGGATATGCTCTTATTCAGTTCTCCACCCACTAACATGGGTATACCTAAGATGGAATTGGATAATATAGAAAAGAAGCATGCCCAGCAACATGTTGAACTATCAAAAACCTCCCAGCAGAAATGTTTCTGAAAGTTTTTGTGGAAACCAAATTTTTTTAAAATGTAGCCATTTAGGTACATGAAGGAACTTTGCATTTAAAGAAATGCTATGATGAATTCCTTTAATTTACCTGTCTTGGAAATCCTTATTTATTTATTATTTGCTTCAAAGTGAATTACACTTGGGCTTTTGATCCTAACTTGATAGTCCCAGTGCAGTCAGTATTTTTAATGCAACTTGGGCAAATTTAATTTCCCAGAAATTGAAAGCTCTTTTCTCACTTCTAATTTTATTACTAGTGAATAGCAGTGAATTGATTTGGGACAGTTAAGTAGATAGGGAGCCAGGTCTGGAGACTGGCAGTCCTGGGTTCAAATGTGGCATTGGACATTTCCTAGCTATGTGACCCTGGACAAGCTTCATAATCCCCATTGCCTCACTCTTACTGCCTTTCTACCTTGAAACCAATACTTAGTATTGATTCTAAGTCAGAAGATAAGGGTTTAAAAACAAAAGACAATAATCAACTCCTAGAAAGAAATTATTTTTTCAAATTACTAGATGAAATGATAAAGCACTTATTTGTTTACTTTGTGAATTTATTCCTTGGAACACACTGACATTAAAGAAATGGATTTTATGGTAGAGAGTGGTTTGAGATTTTTTAAAGTACTGTGCAGTTTCCCACATATTATCCAGCCCAATTTCTCTTGCTATCCAATTCTGGGCTCAGCTCATTGTCTATTTCTAGATGTTTACCTACACTAAATAATCCTCATTGGGCAATTTGGAACTGTGCTCAAAGGGTACCAAAAGACTGCCTGCCCTTTGATCCAGCCATAGCACTGCTGGGTTTGTACCCCAAAGAGATAATAAGGGAAAAGACTTGTACAAGAATATTCATAGCTGTGCTCTTTGTGGTGGCAAAAAATTGGAAAATGAGGGGATGCCCGTCAATTGGGGAATGGCTGAACAAATTGTGGTATATGTTGGTGATGGAATACTATTGTGCTGAAAGGAATAATAAAGTGGAGGAATTCCATGGGAACTGGAAGAACCTCCAGGAAGTGATGCAGAGTGAGAGAAGCAGAACCAGGAAAACATTGTACACAGAGACTGATACACTGTGGTACAATCGAATGTAATGTGACTTCTCCATTAGTGGCAATGCAGTGATCCAGGACATTTCTGAGGGATTTATAAGAAAGAACACTATCCACATTCAGAGGAAAAACTGTGGGAATAGAAACACTGAAGAAAAACAACTGCTTGATTACATTGATCGAGGGAATATGGCTGGGGATGTAGACTCTAAATGAACATCCTAATGCAAACACCAACAACATGGAAATAAGTTCTGATCAAGGACACATGTAATACCCAGTGAAATTGCACATTGGCTGCGCGAAGGGGTGGGGGAGGGGAGGGAAAGAATATTATTCTTGAAACCTAGGGAAAACATTCTAAATTGACTAAATAAAAATTTCAAAAAATAAGTAGATAAATTATCCTCACTGATTTTAAGGAGATTTTTTTTTAAATCTTATTTTTTGAAATAAATAGAAATAATTATTCAGAAAATGAGGATTATCTATTTTATTAATTCAGGTCATTCAAACTATCCTCCAGCATTTTCCCTAAGTTATATAATGTTGTGATGCTAGAAATATTCAGCTTTCAGAACTAACTCTCCATACTTGCACTCCCACTTATTACTTTCAGATAATCACAGGATTTTAGAGTTGGAAAGAACTTTAGTGGTCATTTAAAATAATCCAAATCCTAAAAGAGAATCTCTACTACAGCATTTCTACTACGTGGCTATATGGGCTCAGCTTGGAGACCTCTAATGAAGTGGAACCCACTACCTTCCGAGGTTTCGCTCTTGAATTTTGCACAAGATTAACTGTTAAAAAAAACTTTTCCATGTATCCTATCTAACTATTCCCCTGTGCAACTTCTGTTCCTTATTTCTGCTTCTCTAGTGACCAGCCATAACAAATCTAAATCCTCTTTTCCACAGCACAACCTTTCAAACACTTAAACATGGCTATCATGCCCCCTACCCTTAATCTTCTGCTCTCCAAGCCAAATGTCCCAAGTTCCTTCTCGCCCATCTTCATATGAAATAGATTCAAGCCCCTTCACAATCCAATTGCCCTTCCCCACATGCTCTTTGGCCTTTCAATTTTGTTCCTAAATTATAGGCTCCTTCATTATGCTATGACTACAGGCCCTGAACTATTGAGTGTTTTTTGGAATCGAGAATTCAGGTCTAATACAAGATCCCATTATTGTATCTTCTTGAAGTTTATTTTTTTTATCATGAATTCTAATTTTCAAAAACAATATTTTCATACACACCTAGACACAGATAAAAACATATCAAAAATTTTAAGTGAGCAAATAAAAGAAGAATTTAATACAATTTAAAATATTGTTGTACAGTTGAATCAGCTAATGTATAAGAAATAATAGGAGTGGAAAAAAAAGAAGCCTATCATTATTTCATTAGATTTCTTTTTTTAAACTCCAAAACCTTTTCTTTGAAATTGTGATTTTCTAAATAATTCTTGACTAACTTCCAAAAAAATTCAATTAATAGTTTGAATTAGGAATGTTACCCCAAAAGGACCATGTTAGAGATGTCTCATGGGGCTATGACTTTAACCTGGATTTTCCCAAATTGAGGCCAGTTCTGCACCAATCAGGAGCAGGGTATATAGTTTGAAAATATGTGTTTTTGAAAATTAGAATTCATGACAACTTCTCATGGAAAATAAATTTCAGAAAGAAATAGTGATGCAATCTTGTATTAGTACTGAATTCTCAATTCCAGAAAATACTCAACAGTTCAGGGTCTGCATTCATAGCATAATGAATTCATTCTGCATCAGTTCCTACAAATTTTTTGTGGCAAGCAAATATCATAAAGGTAAATTGAGGTACATACTTTAAGCAAGATCAGTTTATTAAGTCACTCACACATAGCTATTAACAATGCAGGTCACACTGGCCACTTCAGTAAGGCCAGTGACCCCCGTGCGAAGGAGGGGAGAATATTCTTTACTGACTTGAGTAGGAGTGGGAGGTGGGTCTAGGTAGTTGGAATATTATAATTAGCTACATTGGGAAAAGTGGTTGGCATTTAAGTGTGACCCCTCTCTGACAATTGGGGAATATTAATTGCTTTATAGTACTCATTTGCCTCTTGTATTCTTTGTTAGGAGACCATAACTACCAGCTTTGATCTCTGATTGCCCAAGGACAGGCAAAGACAGACTTTGGGGGTAAGGGGAAAGGTGACACCAGGTTAAGCCAGTTGGTGTTCATTAAACAACAATCAGACATTCTAGGGCTAAATGCATGAATGATAACAAAATTCTCTTTCCAATCATGCCTTTAAACTAATTGAACTAAGAAAGACCACATTTCTGAGTGAGGTGAGTTCAGACAGATACAAATGATTATAAAAATCAATACTGTACAAAATCAATTACATTACAAGTAGAAATTGGAGGTAATGTTAATTTTTATCTTTTCACATTTCTCAAGTATCTCTGAAGTCATTCCTTTTGTCATTTGTTGTAGCCCCATAGTAATCTAAATACTATACTGTACTACCATCATTTATTCAACCAGTCTCCCACTGATAGATAACACTTTTGTTTATAGTTTTTACCACTACAAAAACTACTATAAATATTTTAATACATTAGGTTCTTTCTCCTCTTTCTATGGTATACATTATTACTAGATCAAAGGCTATATTGTACCCTGTATTGTATATTGTATTTTGTGTATATTGTATAGTTTAATAGTATCAACTATGTTCTAGGCACTGCTAAGTCTTGAGAATACAAAGAAAAGCAAAACTCTTTTTTTTTAGTTCATAACCTGATGAGGGAGACAACACGCAAACAACAGTGTAAATAAACATATGTGGAGGCTGTGTGTATGTGTATAAAGTGGAAATTTAGCTAGATTTTAGCTTGAAGGGAGCCAGGGAAACTAGGAGGTGAAGATGAGGAAGGAGAAGATTCCAGTTATGGGAGACAGACAGAAAAATGCCCAAAGTCTGGAGATGGAGTGTCTCATTTGTGGAACAGCAAAAGAACGCAATGACCCTGGATCATAGAATGCATGGAGGCGGGCAGTAAGGGTGAGGTTAGAAGATGTAGGAAGACTTGAACAGTGTGTAGTAGGGAGTAGGTGATGAAGGGCTTTGAATGTCAAACAAAAAATTATATTTTGATCCTGAAAATGATGGGGAGCCCAGCAGAGGTTTTGTTGTGTCGAAGGACATACACAGTTTAGTGATTTGAGGGAAATGGTTCCAAATTATTTCCTATGGGTTGCTCTTCTTCGATTGATCTTTATACTATGGCTGTACAGCTGAGGAACTTATAAAAAGAAGAGCAAGAGAGCCAGATGAGGGTTTCTCTTAGGAGAACAGAGCAGAGCTGGACCAGAGAACCTGGCCAAGGTGGGTGGCTGTGTCAGGTATCCTATGGGAATTACTTGTGCCTTGATCTGTTCTGTAAACTGTTAAAGGTCCTACCCATTGGGTAGTTACTCCCAAGACCTGGGAGATGGTAACTCTCACAAATTCAGCAGACACCTGCATTCTGGATAATGTCTTCTGACCATTTCCTTAGACTCTGAGGGATCCCTACAAGAGAAACTCTATCAGCAGCCATAGATTAGAATGGATTTGTAATTATTCTAAATTGTTTTTAAAACCTGTTATGGATTGGCCAACAGCCTTGTCAGGCCAGTCTTGGACCTTTTTTCCTCTCAGCGTAGTATTTTTCATCTTCACCATCAGAAGGGGAGCCTGTCAATCCATTTGTTTGCTAAAATGATGAGTAGCAGCTTTAATTTTTCTTTTTTGATCTAGGGAAATTTTGTGGCAATTAAAACATTTTATTATTCAGTATAGAGCTTTGTTATTCTAGTCCAGCTTTGGTCCAGGTCTAATGATTTTGATATCCATTCTCTATTTCTTTACTTTTCAGAAAAATTATACCACAACTTTGAAGCCTAATGAAACTCTGCAGTGGTGTTGGCATTCAATGCTCCCTTTACAATGTATCTCTCATTCTGTAAGAATCAGAAGTATGATAGATGATGAAAGATTCCCAGAATCTAGGAATTGGAGCTCCTGGAGCAAATGGGAAGAATCACAGGGTAAGAAGAAAAAAGTTTTTAAAACATTCACAGCCAGATGAGTATTCAAACTGATAACAGTGGAGATTTTGATGGGTTATAAGTCCAAAGTTGGAAGGGGCTTCAGAAGCTCTCTTGTCTGGCCCCCTCATTTTACAGTCGAAGAAACTGAAGACCAAGGAAATTAAGTGATTTGTCCAAGTGTAGGAAACATCAAAAATGGAAGTTGAACCCTTAGTCACTGTCCTGAAGTCACTTCATCCCTTAAATTAGCTCATAAAGTTGTTAGGAAAACAATTTCTAGTTTGCGAAGCCCCACATAAATGTGAATTATTAGCTTTGACATTTTTATTTTAATTGCTGCTATTGTCTTTTTCATTTCATTTCTTTTGTGTCTTTATTAAGAAGGCCTCTAAAGTTCTACCTAAGCCCGAATTTTTCACCCACCCATTAAAACCATTTCTTTAGGTTATGGCAATTTGTCTTTAGGGGAACTAAAATGTGTTATCTGGGAAGAGCCAAGCATGAACCCATTAACATTCCACCAGGATCAGTTTATCAAATGAACTCATTTCAGAAAGAAGGACCTTGAAGAAACAGAAGTCCAGCTATTTGCAATATCAATGGCTCAATGTTGTGAGAGCTTTTGGGAAAAAGTCTAGTACGTGGGGTGGTTGTCTGAGAAACACAGGAAATTCAGCTAGTGGGGAGCAGACAGCAGGGAGGGCATGAGCAGCATGGAGATACCAATTGCTGGTTACTTCAGAGCCAGAGGCATCTTAGCCTACTTCACACTTTCCCAGAGGCCAGCCCTGGGCAGCTGGTTATCTGTAGCCTGAATAGAAACCTGAGATTTGGGGCCATTTTACTGGCTCGTGAATGCACTAATATAATCTATCCAAATATATGATAACTTTCAAAGCTTCGGTACATTCATCCTACTCTTGTTTTCCAGAGTTTTTTTTTTCTCCCTAATAGTTTGAATAAACAACATTCTTTCCTCTAAAGAATAATCTCCCTCTTATAAACAGGAAACAGCCAGCCAAGACAGGAAATAATAGGTTCAGGGTTGCTATGTCATCCTCTAAGGAATTTCATGTATTTGGTTAATGAGAGGAGTGAATCTATAGTTTCAAATCCTTTCAAGAAAATTATGGTTTCCATTTGTTCCCCTCCCTGCCTCCAAATTCCCATTCATTTGCAGAGTTGTGATGTTCATGACACTAGAACTCTACCTATGCCATACTTTTATATATGCAATAATAATTTTACTTATTTTCTCCCTGCCAAAATCCTTTATTATAAGGTGTAGTTCTTTGGCAGGGAGAAGGGGGTGGGATAAAGACAGAAATCTAGGTGATGAAAAAAATAGAAGATAACAATTAAAAGCTATTATGTTCTATTGAGTTTCTATGACACAGAAAAACTGATCATTTAAATCTATGTGATCTTGGGACTTCTTTTAAAAGTATTATATTTTTAATTAATTGATTTAGAATTTTTTCCATAGTTACGTGATTCATGTCCTTTCCCTCCTCTCTTTCTTCTTATCAGATTTGAGGATGACATTGCTATTTAGAACCTCAGTGACTGGAAAGATGGTGGTAGGGAAGTTCAAAAGAAGAGAGTATGGGCGGGAAAGAATGTTTGGGACAGGTTGAGTTTCATATGTCTATGGAACATCCGGTTCAGAAATGTCCAATAGGCAATTAATGGCTTAGGACTGAAGCTCAGGAGAGAAATTTAAAGCTGCATCTATACTTCTAGGAATCACCCACATAGAGATGATAATTAAACCCATGGGAGCAAATGAGATCACTGAATAAGAGGATATAGGAAGACAAAAGAATAGAAGAAAGAATCCTGGAGGATACTCACTAGTAGTGTGTGTGACATAGATGAAGAGTGGTCAGATAAGAGAACCAAAAGAAGTCACAAAAATCCAGAGGGGAAAGAGTATCCAAAAGTAGGATGTGGTCAACAATGTCGTATGCAGCATAGGGGTAAAGAGGGATGATGATCAAGAAGAGGCTATTAGATTTAACAATGAAGCACTCATGATAACTTTGGAAAGGCAATTTTGGTTGAATGATGTGATCAGAAACAAAATGGCAGAGAATTTTGAAGAGGGGGAGCAGAAAGGAAGTAGAGGCACTAGTGGAAGACTTTTTAAAAAAGAATTTTGTTGAGAAGGCAAAGGGAAACAGGATGAAATCTGGCAGACAGTAAGATTTACTGAGGGTTTATTAAGAATAATTTATGCAAACTTGGGCTTGTTTGTCAGCAGCAGAAAAAGAGTCCAAAAACTAACTGAAGATTAAAGGGAATGCCATTTGACTCCTCTCCTGTGGCAAAGAACCTAGTGCTGATTCCATTCCAACAGAGGTTTAAAAGGCAGGGGATCCACTAAATATACAAAAGCCGATCGAAATCTTTGTAGCATACTGTTTTTCATATTATTTTCTTTGTGGTTTTGAATTTGTTTTGTTTTGTATTAGTCTTCTTCCACAGCATGACCAATGTTGTTATGTTTTGCATGATCACACATATATAACCTATAGCAGTTGTTTACTGTCTCAGGGAGGAAACAAGAATTAAGAATTCAAAATTTTGGAAAACAAGTGTTAAAAATTATTTTTATGTGTAATTGGGAAAAATAAAATATTAAATTTTTTAGAAAATAAGATGTCACAAACTCAATGTATAAAAATCTAAAATTTAGCATTTGAAATTCACAACACTAAATAAGTGTATAAGAAATTGAAATGATTGAGCTTTCTTTTTTTACATGTCAATATAATTTCTAGTAACCATTTTCTGACATTTTTCAACCCCATTTACTGTCCCTCCTTCCCACCTCTTCCCTTCTCCAAGATAGCTGGTAATGTGATATAAGTTGTACATATGTTGTCATGAAATACATATTTCCATTTGTCATGTTGTGAAAGAAGACATATGCCTCTTACAGAAGAGAAAAATTCATGGAGGAAATAAAATGAAGAATGATAAGCTTCAATCTTCATTCAGATTATTAGTTCCTTCTGTGGTGCTGGATAACCTTTTTTTCTCATGAGTCCCTAGAAGTTGTCCTGGATCCTAGCATTGCTGATAATAATTTATTATTATAATATATATATAATATATAAAATAATAATTTACAATCAATCATTTTTATTGCTGTTATGAGGTTCTCCTGGTTCTGCTCACTTCACTTAGCATCACTTCATACAAGTCTTTCTAGGTTTTTTGCGATTATCTTGTTTGTCATTTCTTATGAAACAATAGTATTCCATTATAACCATATACCACAACTTGTTCAGCCATTACCCAATTTATTACAATTATGTACATTTGGAGCATTTATATTTCTAAAACTTTTTAAAGTCAAGGGCTTTGAGGGGGAAAAAAAGCTGACCAAAATCTTCAAGGTTATATAGCAAGAGGAGGACCCAGGAAATCAAGGATGCCTTCATTGTCCCCTTTGATGAAGGAAAAGAAAATAGGTTGTCTTTTGACTACAACAGGATGTAGAAGTTTCTGTTTTAGTCATTGCTGGCAAGATTCTTGCTGAAGTCCTCCTTAACAGGCTGAATCTTCATTTGGAAAGTGGTCACCAACCCAAGAGCCAATATGACTTCAGAAAAAGCCAATGAACTGTCAACATGGTACTTACTGCTCAACAACTCTAGGAGAAGTGCCAGGAGCAAAACAAAGATACATACACATTTGTTTATCTGACCAAGGCCTTTGACACTGTCAGTTGTGAAGGCTTGTAGAAGATCATGGCAAAATGTGGTTGCCAGGAGTTCATCAGTATTGTACCCCAGCTCCAGGATAGCATGCTTGCATGGGTTCTAGATAATGGACAATGTTGTTGCACTTTCCTAATCATCAGTGGAGTGAAGTAAAACTGTGGATTGCTCCCACACTTGTTAACTTGATGTTTTCAGCAACCATAGTGGTTGCCTTCAGAGAGAGTGAAAACAGCACCAAGGGCAGCTACTGCACTGACAGAAAATTCTTTAACTTGAAAAGACTACAAGCTAAGACTAAAGTGGAAGGAGAGTTGGAGCACACCTTTTTGTTTACATGCAACCTCTAAGACTGAGATGTCACAAAGCATGGATCAGTTCTCTGCCACTTGTGCTAATTTTGACCTGACAATTAACACCAAGAAAACAAAAGGTCTCCAATCACCTGTTATGGTGAATGGAGGAATTTTAAAAGCCGTCGATAAGTTCATTTTCCTTCGCCCTATACTTTGCAGGGATGTAAATATAGGTGATGAAGTTAATACCCACATTTCCAAAGCTAGCTCAGTGTTTGGGAGGCTCCAAAATAAAGGGTGGTAGAGAAGAGGTATTGGGCTGGCCACCAAACTGAAGGTCAGCCCAACCATGCCTGTGAAACCTGGACAGTATGCCAGTGACATGCCAGGAAATGGAATCACTTCCATTTGAATTATCTTAGGAAGATGCCAAAGGTCACCTGACAAGATAAGGTACTGGCCTTGGAGGTCCTTTCTCAAGCTGAACTGCCCACCATTCAGACTCCACTGCACAGAGTGAAACTCTAATTGGCTAGCCAAGTTGTTTAAATGCCAAATATATGTTTGCCTATAAGACTATTTTACAGAGGATTCACATAGGGCAAGGGCTCACGTGGTGGTCAGAAGTGATTCGAGGATGCCCTAAAGGTCTTTCTGAAGAATTTTAACATCAGTTGTGAGAGGTGGGAGACACTGGCACAAGCTCACTCTGCATGACAAGCCCACATCAAAGAATTCTTTGTTCTGTGAGCAAACGCAGACTTGTAGCAGCTCAAAAGAAACAAAAGCAACGAAAATTTAGACCTCTTCATCCCAAATGTTTATACTGGCAATTTGTGCCCAACTTGTGAGCTCCTGTTGGTCTGATCAGCCACAATCTCTCACTGTCCATTGACCCCTACATAGTGATGTCTTTATGATCTTCTTCGGGATGAAGGATAACCACCAAGAACTCACTGCTCTTCAATATTACTCATGTCCCTAGGAAATGCTTCTCAGTCAGTCAGCCAACTGGTATTTATTAAGCCCTTTCTTTGGGCCAGGTTAAGCCCTGTGTTGAATGAGTTGTCAAAGAAAGTTGGCATAGCACCATCCGATGGATTTAGTCTGCTTGTGCTGACCCCATCTTCTCGATCACACCTGAAGTCAATCAGGTCATCACAAGTCATTGGATCAATCAATACACATCATTTTCCAAGCTCCTGTTATAGCAGTTAAGTGTTGGACCACTGCTAACAACTATTGCAAATGATGTATGTGTGACTTTGGGGACAAGTATACTTGCAAGTAGCTTCCTAGCTGAGTGGATAGAGTGTTGGACATGAAGTCAGGAAGATCTGAGTTCAAATCCTGACTCAAGTCCTTACTACCTGTGTGAGAATTCTGGACAAGTCCCTTGACCTCTCTCAGCCTTAATTGGCACCTACCTTTGGTGGTGAGTATCAGAGGTCAAATTTGAACTCAGATCTTCCTGACTCCAGAACTAATGCTCTATCCACTACACCACTTATCTGCCCCTTAATAAAAGCTTTGGTAATATTTTTATTATTATATGGAAGAATAGTGCTGGTGGACTTTTCAAGCTTGACAGATTGCCCACCATAGGGGTAGGGGTTTAATTTATAAAGCAATTATTCTGCTCAATTAAAAAGGAAACAGTTCAACAAGTGATCATTGGGTTCTAGAAATAAGGTTTGTTAAGCCCAGTCACAGAAGCATTAACAGCTTTGCTTACCAAGAAAAGATTGGGGAGGGCCTGGGGGAAGGGAGGAAGCATTTGGCCTTAAAATGCTCTACTGATTTCAGTAAGAAGTCTCTGTAGCTACAGCTTCATGTTATCTCTGCCCAATTTTTCTTGCCTCTGTGATATGCCTTTAAATGGGACAAATATCTACTCATCCAGATCCCTTCAAGGATCCTGGCATATATCCAGTGGACATGATGATCGAATGGTTGGTACTGCTGCCCTTCAGTTTCCCTGAGATGTAGTAAAGCATAGAATACCAGACTTGCAGTCTCAGAGGAACTAGGTTCGAATCCTGGTTTCTGACATTTTACTAGTGGTGACACTGAGCAAGTTATTAACCTCAGTTGCCTCATACTGAAAATAGAGGTAATAACGACAGTGATGGGTGATGGTCAACTCTGAATGACAACTATTATCAGCAATGCAAAGATCCAAGAGACTCCAAGAGACTCATGACAAAAAATCTAGAAGAAACTGATTGTGTCTCAGGGAGTGGGAAGGGATGGGAGGGAGGGAAGGAGGAAATCTGGATTGCAAAATGTCAGGAAATGGTTATTAAAATTGTGTCAACATGTGTCAGCATGGGAAAATAGATAATTAAAAAAAAAGAAAAGAGAGGTAATAATTTGTACTTCCTCACCCCTGGGTGGTTGTGGGAAGCGCATTTATGATGCAAGTTTTAAAGTATTGAGAAAGAAGTGTGAGCTATTATCGTTACCACTCTGAATTGTTGGTTTTTGTTGTGTCTTGTAGGACAGGACTCTTCGGGCCAACTTCTCATTTTCCCTTCTTCTATTATATATGCTGAAGAAGATTCCAATGTCACCTTTTGCTGCATTTCCAGGACAGATAATGACAATATGACAATTTATTTTGAAGGCAAAATTATGCAAGGAATAAAATTAAGCCCCCGTGTGACAATGTTTGAAGTAAATAATATTCCTTTTATTAGGACAACAGGATCAAATGCTGTTTGTGAGCTGAACCCTTCCGGTGATTTTGTGGGTACTGTCCTATATATAGGAGGTAAGGACTTGGACTTTAATTGTGTTCCATTTTTTCCCAAAAGGGAAAAAAAAGATAGTCCTGGATAGCCTTGATGTGCTATAATATTCCTCACTAAGAGATGAGCATTTAGAAGGATTTTTTTTAAGATTTCTTAGAGTAATACATCAAAGTTACCCCCTCTTAAATCTTCAACAAAAAAGTCATTTTGATGCTTTAAAAACCAGTGCTATTAAAAAAGAAAAACCGCAGGTACTGCTATGGGTTAATTCTGCCTGATTCTCATAGTAATTCTCGTTTTCTTCTACTCACTCAGAAGTAGAGTCAAGTTTCAAAAAGGTGGCTTAAGAGAGACATGTTAAGAGAGGATGGAGAGTATCTTTGAATTCTCCAGTAATTGAGATATTTACCATCCTTGAGAAGAAATAACTCATGGATGGGCAGGCCAGCATGCCCATCCCTTCCCAACTCCCAAAAGCAAGATCAGAATGTTATAGAGTCCAGAGGTGCAACATTCCAATGCTAAATGACTCTCCCACTAACAGACATGTTAACACACTTATACAAAGCTGGTAGAAAATGTATTAAATGAATATGGCCTTAAGAAACATTTAGTCAAATCAAGCTTGCATAACCCCAACCTGGGGTTGCTCATGTTTACCCTGTACTCCCTGATAATCCATAAACTCAGAGTTAGGGAGGGACCTCAGAGGTCTCTAGTTCAAACTATATCTGAACAAAATTCTTCTCTACAATCATTCTCCAAAGGAGAGTATATTGGCTTTGCTTGAAGACTTCTAGTAATAATGAATCTAGGGGGCAACTGGATGGCTCGGTGATTGAAAGCCATGTGTAGAGAAGTCCTAGGTTCAAATCTGGTCTCAGACACTTCCTATCTGTGTGACCTTGAGAAAGCCACTTAACCTCCTTGCCTATCTCTTACCACTCGTCTGCCTTGGAACTAATACCCAGAATTGATTCTAAGATGGAAGGTAAGGATTTTAAAAATAGAGACAACAAATCTACTACCTTCCATGGTAGCACATTTTTCTTTTTGATTATTTGGATATTTCCCCTTTCATTGCCCCTAAGTCTGCCTCTTTGCAAATCCCACCCCACCCACTGATATGAGTTCTATTCTCTGGGTCAAGAAAAACAAGTCTAATCTCCTTTCTGAGTAATCTAGGTGACTCAGTGGACTGTGTGCCATGTGTGGAGTCTGAAAGACTCATCTCCTGAGTTCAGATCTGACTTCAGACACTTCTTGCTGTGTGACCCTGGACAAGTCATTTAACCCGATCTACCTTAGTTTCCTCATTTACAAAATGAACTGGAAAAGGAAATCACAAACCACTCCAGTATCTGCCAAGAAAACCCCAGGTGGAGTCAGGAAGAGTCGAACACAATTCAACAACAATCCCTCTTCTATAAGCCACCTGAAGCCAGTCATTAGGTCTTCCTCTAAGTCATCTCTTCTCTAGCCTAGATATCCTCAGTTCCTTTCATTGATCTTCATTTCATTTCATGCAAGCCCCTTTGCCCCCTAGCTCAGTCAGTCATCTATATGACTATATGTGATAGTCATCCATAAGCCACTAGATACACCAGACATCATTTCCAGGGCCCTCGTGCTTGCAGATGTCAGACTGCTCACAATATTTCATGCAAGTTAGGTGGTGTCATGTGTGAGCACAGTATGGGCCAGCAGCTTTGCACTGTCTTGGTTTCATTTTCTGCACCCCCTCAGCTTCTTCATGCCTACTACACTTTCTGTGGCATCATCTCCTTACTCTCTACAACCATTACAGGCAGGAGAAAGTCCTTGCTGAAGCTGGGAGGGAGAAGACTTGGATTTGAGTCTCTCCTGTTGTCACTATCTGTGTGACTGAGCAAACGATTTTATTTCTCTGAGCCTCAGTTTGTTCATTAACAAAACGGGAGTGTTAACAGTGGTACCACCTCATCTCGCAGGGCTGTCATGAGAGCCGATAGGAACCTACATAAAAACAGATTTGCAATTGTCAAGTTTTAAAAATTAAAAAGCATTTTTTACTGAGATTACCAGTTTTATTTAGGAATAGAGGAAGACCTGAAAATGCCTGGGGCAAGAATAGCCAAATAAGAGATGAGTTTCCAAAATGGTATCCACTTTGTCCTATTCAAAGGAGAACTCTTTCTTAGCAGAGAGCAGACTATAAAATCTGCCAGCAAATATAATTCTCATACTCCTTGAAAGCACCCATTAGCTTAAGGCTATCGTATCCAAACCGTCTTCTGTGGTAGTAACTCATGCCCTTCTTTTATCCTTTCTTCCACAGAAATCGAAAAGGAATTTTTAAAAATCACATTTTCTAGATTCTTTAGCATTGGCTCAAAGGATTTCTATAGCTTCAGAAATACACACACATACACAAAATGATTCAGTTTAAGAAGAGGAGAAATGGACTTCTTCAGACCAATAGAGATCCTTTCTTCACCTTCACTAGCCTATTTGGATAAAGGCTCTCTCCCCCCAGCACTATATAAGATCGGGCTGGGCTGGTATGACTTGGAGAAGGACTGAAAATTCAGTCATTCATTGCTGGAGGAGATGGAGGGAAAGAATGCTTGCTATACTTGTGCTGCTTGTACATTTTCCTCTGAGCCTTCTTCATCTACTTTCTCAGCTTCTTATCCCTCACCCTACCTGGCCCCACCACCCCTGGAGTAAAGGGATTCACAGAAAAGTACACCAGAGCCAAGAAATAGTTAACATGAGTATGTACCCTCGCTACTGCCCAGGGCCAAAAGCATTGCCAAGAGAAAAAATGGAATTCCCTGGCCATTGCCCTGGTGAAGTAGAAAAGGCACTAGAGAGTAACAGGATTGGTTAATGTCTGTCGAATAGATAGGGTTGGTAACCTCAAGGGACCTCAGGTTTTTTGGAGCCTCAGGCTGACATGCTCTGCTGTTCTGTTGCTTCTTCTACTCCTGTGGCTCTAATCCTTCTGCCTTCCCCTCCTTCCTCCCAGCACCTGCTTCCTAGTCCCATCCCACTCCCCACCCCAATATTCTTATTTTACAACACTGGGGCAAATGAGCTATCTGATGATATTTTGGTCAGTTTTACCTTTGAAGCTCATGTTTGCTCTTCTAATAGACACATTAACAAATTCTGGGCTTACTTGGCTTTACATACCATTGCCAACCATCATTAACATTTGTTGCTCAAAGCCACACTCATCTGTCCCATTATTCCCCTGTCCCTTCACTCTACTGTTCTTCACTTAGAAGGTCTATGTCTCCTAGGAGCCAAATGTGGTTTGTTAACTGGGGTTGCTGGGCAAAATTGGATATTTGTAACCCTTCTCACTTCCTCACCTGCCAAAGGGCTTTTATTAACTGTAGGGCTGTGTATTTCCTGCCATAAAATCATGAAAGAAAATACCTAGTCTCCCTGGAGACCTAAGATGATGTGAAGTCCAAACTTGCCCTTTTTCCTCAGTTTCTCACTGGCATCACCTATCTTCTTAACGAAATCTAAATGCAACTTGGTTAGAAAACATAGTTCTAAGCAAACAGAGACAAACACCTAGTTGTATACTTCTATATATATTTCTTTTTGTTCAGTCATTTTCAGGCATGTCCAACTCTTCATGAACCCATTTGGGGTTTTCTTTACTTTTTTTTAAGCCTTACCTTCTGTCTTAGACGCAATACTAAGTATCCATTCTAAGGCAGGAGAGGTAAATACAAGGCAATCAGGGCTAAGTGACCCTGGACACTCAAACCCAGGTCCTCTTAACTTTAGGCTTGGTGCTATATCCACTATGCTACCTACCCACTCCCCATTCCTTAACAAAGATACTAGAATGGTTTGTAATTTCCTCTTCCAGCTCATTTTACAAAAGAGGAAACTGAGGCAAGCATGGTTAAATGACTTGCCCATGGTCCTATAAGTAAGAAGTTTCTATGGCCAAATTTGAACTCATGAACATTAGTCTTCCTGACTCCAGACCTGGTACTCTATCCACCGCACCACCTAGTTGGCCCCTCAGCCTCTTAACAAAATCTAAATGTAACCTGATTAGAAAATGTAGCTCTAGGCCAACAGAGACAGAACACCTAAATTTACATTTCCGTATATTTGGACATTATTAAGTTACTAAAGAATAATGACGTCTTCCTCCAAAGCCTCACAGTCATGAATTGTCCTGGTGGTTCACCAAGGTTAAGTCAGTTTGGCCACACCAGAAAGACTTGAGGGATGGTTCTGGCCACAAACCATGCCTGCTTTCTGAGGACTGGTCTAGCTAAATGAGGAGAGAACTGTCACCAGAGGGCTGGCCACTTGGGGATGCCTTGTTCAGCCATGGCAAAGAATAGATGGAAGGAAACATAGAGCCAGATAGTAGTTCACGCTTACCATCCCAGTTTACAGATGAGGAATGTGAGAGCTAGTGAGGTTAAATGATATGCCCAAAGTCATGCAATGAGGGGGGCACATGGCTAGGACTCTGGGCAGGTCTCATGATTTCAGGTCTTGGACCCTTGCAGGGTAATTATGCTGCTACTGGTCAAGGTGATCACTAACTGGGATCAGGAATGAATTGATGACTGACAGGATCACCCGGCTTTCCAGGAAGCTAATCTCTTCTTATTCAACTTTAGGGAAACTTAGTGTCTAGGTTTGTCCGCCTTAAATATCACTCCTAACGGGACATTCATGTTCCAGGATTTAAAGATTTTGCCTTTGTTTTACCAACAGCTTTCTCTTTGTGCTCACAGGAGTCCTTGAGGAGCCCAAGAATTTTTCTTGTGAAACTCGGGATTTACAGACTTTGAACTGTACTTGGGATCCAGGAAGAGACACATTATTGCCGGAACGTCTTCCAAACAATTACACTTTATTTGAATGGCAAGTCATGCCTTCTGGTTTAAGCTTGATAGTGTTTCAACCCTTCCTGTGCAGAATGGTTTTGATGATCTTATTGAAAGTTTCTTTGATGTGTTAACAGAAAGTTGAAACCAATAAGCCAATTGCCAGCCTCTAAAGCAGGGGTCCCCAAACTACGGCCGGCGGGCCACATGTGGCCCCCTGAGGCCATTTATCTGGCCCCCACCGCACTTCCAGAAGGGGCACCTCTTTCATTGGTGGGCAATGAGAGGAGCCCTGTATGTGGTGGTGTGGCAAAGCGTGGCATCGCTCACCTACAGCACTACTTCCGATGACATAATCCTTTGCGTGGCACCTTGTTCTGAGAGTAACTGAATGAGAACAAGGCACTGTGCAAAGGATTATGGGGCTGCACAATGGAAGACGTCAGCATGGTGAGTGGTGATCTGGGGGAGGGGATTCCGCACTGTGTATACTGCTGCCCGGTATAGTGGTGGCAGTGATGAGCCTGTGCAAGGTGTGACAGGTCCATCCCAGCCAGCGCTGCAGCCTCCGCTATCCCAGACAGCAGTATACGGTGCCACAGGCCCAGCACCGCCTCCAGTACTGTATGTATACAGGCATCAGATAGCAGTGATCTGGCCTGTGACATCAGCAGTGGGCCTCTACTGTGAAAAGCCACCGCTGCCACTGGGTGTTTTATAAGACACCCCCTGGTTTTTTGGGGGGGGGGTCAAATTAATATAAGACGGTGTCTTATTTTCGGGGAAACATGGTAGTACAATGGCTCGCATACTCCCCTAGATGCACAACTATGGCCCCTATTATAGGGGCCATTATGTTGTCAGTTCGATTTAAATTTACTTGTTCTTTATTTTAAATATTGTATTTGTTCCTGTTTTGGTTTTTTTTTTATTTTAAAATAACATATGTGCAGTGTGCATAGGGATTTGTTCATAGGTTTTTTATAGTCCGGCCCCCCAATGGTCTGAGGGACAGTGAACTGGCCCCCGGTGTAAAAAGTTTGGGGACCCCTGATCTAAAGGGTCTGGTTTGTCCCAGAACTGGCCAAAATTTTGCTAAATCTAACAACAGAAAGAAAAGATACAAATCCAAGCAATCTGATGATTTAGGGTTGCCTAATTTCCTACTTTCCTCTTAGTGACATAATGTTTTAATTATAGAGCTCTCTAAGTAAGGTCTACGGTGTACTTTGTATCTATTGTCTCATTTGATTCCCAAGAGATTCTTTCTCTGTACTTTTAAGTATATTCTAACAAGATTTTTTTTTGACTGAGATAAATAGTTTCCTTTAGAAGCAGAGCAAGACCTGAAAATGACTGTGGTAAGAAGAGCCCAACTTGAGAGATGAGTTTCCAAAATGGCACCCACATAGATCCTATCTATGAAATCATATTAAAAACCACAGGCATCTCCATTTTGCTAATGACAAAGATCAGAAAGACCAAATGATTTTCCCAGGGTCACAACTGTCAGAACTGGGGCTCAAATCCATGTCATCTTACTCCATGTCTGATTACCTTTGTGGAAGTAACAAAGTTCTTTGGCCAATAGAAATTAAGGAAAGTCCTAACAATCCACATGAAAAAAATAGGAAACATCTTATTAAATGAGCAGGATTTAAGTGCTTTATAGTTATCTCACTGGATCCTGCATTTCTTTTTTTTTTAAGCCCTTACCTTCCATGGCAGAAAAGAGGTAAGGACTAGGCAATGGGGGTTAAGTGACTTGCCCAAGGTCTCATTTGAACCCACTTCTATTATTATCCTTATTTTACAGATGAGGAAACTGAGGTATGCAGAGGTTAAGGGACAGGGTCACAAGCCAGTAAGTGTCCTGTGTAAGATTTAAATTTAGATCCTCCTGACGCCAGGTCCAGAGTACAACCTCATTGCCTCTGTGAAAAATTTGAAAAAAACAAATTGTTTGAAATGCAATTCTTCATCATCCATAGTTTTCAGTGGGAAAACAACTGGTCATATGCCTTGTTCTCAGCAATATAGTACGGAAACCTCTAGATATGTTCCAAGGTAGAAGCAGGCCTTCTTTGACAAAAATTACATTACTGTCATTATTTCTTTGTTTGTTTTAAAGGTATTCCAAGAAAAAGATTGTCTGCAATCACAGAAACTGGTGTATTTGGCAACTAGCTCCAGAAGTGCAAGAAAAGTATAACTTCACACTGATGGCTGAAAATAAACTAAGAAAGAGAAGAACGAGCATTTCTTTTAATGTGACCCAGCAAGGTGAAAACTTGAAGGGCAAAGTAAACTATACTATCTCTCTCCAAAATTTACCCAACGTGTAATAAATGTATAAATGGAAATCTATTCATTTCTGCCTGCCACAAGGTGCAGTGAAAAAGGCATGATGCCAGAGCATCAGAGGACCTATGTTTCAATCTGCACTATTATACTTACTGCTCATGTGATCTTGGACAAGTCACTTAACTGCTCATTTCCTCTTCTGTAAAATGAAGAGTGGGGTAGCACTAGGGCTATGGGATGTTTTTCAGCTCTAGTGCTATAGATGACCCTTTAATCAGGTTTCTCTTAAGTCAAATTTGAACATTAATGGTTCTCCATTAAAAAAAAAAAAAAACCTTTACCTTCTACCTTGGAATTAATACTGTGTATTGTTTTTAAAGCAGAAGAGTGGTAAGGGCTAGGCAGCTGGGGTTAAGTGACTTGCCCAGGGTCACACAGCTAGGAAGTGTCTGAGGTCAAATTTGAACCCAGGACCTCCCAGCTCTGGGTCTGGCTCTCAATCCACTGAGCCATTTAACTGCCTCCTCTCCATTTCTTAATAACCTTTTTCCTTTCACTAGAGAGATATAAGCAAGGATCCCTCCCCTACCCACAATCTTTTCTTCTTGCTTAGTTATTGCATGTTATTTTGATTTGCCAAACAATTATCCCATATGCATTATGCTTTAATCATGCCATAGTTGCTATGGAAATCCTTTTCTTTTTTTTAGGAAGGAGAGGAGGAGGGAGGATGTTTTCTAAAAAGAAGATAGTTTACACACCTATTATCATTTCCTTATGTGACTAGTGTAAGAATTGAGAACAATATTTCTACCCAGATACATATTTTATAAAGTTATTGGAAGGGTAGACAAACGTTCCTATAAGTAACCTGACCACGTGGTGCCTAGCCTGCCAGTCTCTTTCCTCTTTTCCCCCTCACCTGCCTCCTCTGTTCTCTTCTTGGTTCTTTCCAAACCTTCACCTTTATTGACGCATCCCACATTGACCAACACAAAACCTGGCGCAACTGTGGCATCTTTTGTGGCTTTTATTGCTGAGATACCAGAAGTTAAGTTGTCTGCAAGAATTTGCTCAATATTTATTATGTGCTAGACATTGTCTCCAGAGTCCTTGTTGTTGTTCATTTATTTCGGTCATGTCTGACTCGTCATGACCCCATTTAAGATTTTCTATTTTTAAAATCAAATTGTATTTTTTAATTACATGTAGAAAAAAAATTTTTAACAATTGTTTTCTGAAATTTTATGATTCAGATTCTCTCCCTCTCCCCGACCCAAATGGTAAATAGTCTGATAAAGGTTAAACCAGTGCTTTCCTATAATGCATATTTCCATATTCCCCATGTTGTGACAAAAGACACATATCACACAGACAATAAAAAGCTTATGAAGGAAATAAAGTGGAAGATGGCATGCTTTGGTCTGCAATCAGATGCCAACAGTTCCTTCTTTGGCTGTGGATAGTATTTTTTCATCATGGGTCCCTTGTAGATCTCTTGGGAACTTGCTTTGCTAATAATAAATTTAGTCCTTGATAGTTATCATACAATATTTCTGCTACTTTATACAGTATTCTCCTGGTTCTGCTCATTTCACTTTGAATCATTTCACATAAGTCTTTCCAGGTTTTTCTGAACTCATCCTGTTCATCATTTCTTATAGTGCTATAGTATTCTATTACAAGTTTTGTTCATCCATTTCCCCACTGAAGAACATCCTCTCAGTTTATAATTCTTTGCCACTACTTAAAAAATTGCTACAAATATTTTGGTACAGATAGATCCTTTTCCCTTTTCTCTGATCTCATTTGGATACAGACCCAGTAGTGGATCAACGGATTTGTATAGATTTATGGCCCTTTGGGCATGGTTCATATTGCTCTCTGAAATGGTTGTGTCAGATCACAGTTCCACCAACAGTGTATTAGTGTCCCAATTTTCCCACATCCCCTCCACCATTTTTTTTGGTCATATTAGCCAATTTGATAGGCATGACGTGGTACCTCAAAACTGCTTTAATTTGTGTTTCTCTAATCAATAGTGATTTGGAGCATTTTTTTTCACCTGGCATGTGGATAGTTTTAATTTCTTCCTCTTAGAATTGCCTATTCATATCCTTTTTTCAACTGGGGAAATGCTTTGTATTCTTAAAAATTTGATTCAATTCTCTATAAATTTGAGAAATGAGGCTTTTGTCAGAGATACTTACTCTAAAAAGTTTTTTTTTTCAGTTTGTTGTTTCTCTTCTTATCTTGGTTGTATTGGTTTTGTTTGTGTATAAACTTTTTTATTTCATGTAATCCAGATTATCCATTTCTTTTTTTTTTTTTTGTAATGTTCTCTGTCTTGTTTGGTCATAAATTCTTTCCTTCTCCATAAGTCTGACGGGTGGATTTTTCCACGTTCCCCTAATTTGTTAGTGATGTCACAGTTTATTTCTAGATCAAGTATCTGTTTTGACTTTATCTTGGTGTACAGTGTGAGATGTTGGTCTATGCCTCGTTTTTGCCAGTTTTCCCAGCACTTTCTGCCAAATAGTGGCTTCATACCCCAAAAGCTTTGATTTCTGGGTTTATTGAACATCATGCTACTTTCATTGTTAATTACTGTGTATTGATTTCCATTGATCCACTACTCTATTTCTTAGACAGTACCAGATTGTTTTAATGAATATTGCCTTATAATATAATTTGAGATCTGTATATGAGGCCTCTTGCCTTCACATTCTTTTTTTCATTATTTCCCTTGAGAGCCTCATTCTAATGCTTTCTTAGTGTGCAGCTGTAGGACAGGGTATAGGCAGACATCCAGGATCATGGTGTCTTAAGGCAGGACTTGGACCCAGATTATCCTGACTCTGAGGATGGGGTTTTTTTCTGATGAATTCAGTACTTTCTTCTTTGTTCTTCTAATTAGTTTATGATTTCATTCGTTATGTCCAAGTTATGTACCAATTTTAAGCTTATCTTGATATCCCATGTGAGATGTTGATCTCTATCTAATTTCTATAATACTAGTTTCCAATTTTCTCAACAGTTTTTATTGAATAGAGAATTCTTTTTTTTAACTTCCCAAAGACATTTTATTTTCCCTATTATATGTAATAAAAATTTTCAACATACATTTTCTGAAATTATAAGATCCAAATTGTGCCCCTTCCTCCCTTCCCTCCTCCCACTCAGAGATGGTAAACAATTTGATCTGGACCATATTTGAACTATCATGCAAAACCTACTTCCTTATTATCCAAAACCAAACCCCAAAATAAAACCATAAATACGCTGATGTGAAGGATTGCATGCTTTGATCCACATTCATTCAACTCCAACAGTTCTTTCTCTAGAGGTGGATAGGACTTTGTCATAAGCCCTTCAGAATTCTCCCAGATCATTGCACTACTGATAGTAATTGAGTTTTTACAGTTGATCATCATCCAATATTGCTGTTATTGTATTGAACATTTACTGTGTTCTCCTGGTTCTGCTTATTTTGCTCTGCATCAGTTCATGTAGAACTTTCCACCTTTTTCTAAAATCACCTTGCTTATCATTTCTTTTAGCACAATAGTATTCAATAATCAACATGTACCACAATTTGTTCAGTCATTCCCTAATGATAGACATTCCCTCAATTTCCAATTCTTTGCCATTCCTAAAAGAGCTGCTGCCAATATTTTTTAATAAGTAGGTCCTTTCCCCTTTTTTATGATCTCTTTGGAATATAGACCCAGTTGTGGTATTACTGGATCAAAGGATGTGCAGAGTTTTATAATTCTTTGGGCATAGTTCCAAATTTCCCTCCAGAATGGCTAGATCCATTCACAATTCCACCAATAATGCATTAGTATCCCCATTTTGTCATATCTTATCCAACATTTATTACTTTACTGTCATATTGGCCAATCTGATAGGCATGAGTTACTACCTCAGTATTGTTTTAATTTGCATTTCACCCATCAAGAGTGATTTAGAATATTTTTTTTATGATTGATAGCTTTGATTTCTTTATCTGAATACTGCTTATTCATATCCTTTGACCATTTGTCAATTGGGGAATGGTTTGTTTCTTATAAATTTAATTTAATTCTCTATAGATTTGATAAATTAGGTAAATTAGATAAATTATCAGAAAATTTTATTAAAATTTTTTTCCTAGTTCATTATTTCCCTTCTAATCTTGGTTACATTTATTTTGTTTCTACAACAGCTTTTAAATTCAGTGTAATCAAAATTTGTATAGAGAATTCTTGGCCCAGTAGCTGAACTCTTTGTATTTATCAAACACTACCTTTCTTTGATCATTTGCTGCTGAAAAATTGTCTGCCTAATCTGTTCCATAATCAACCCCTCTATTTTTTAACTGGTGCCAAATTATTTTGATGATTACAGATTTGTCGTATAATTTGAGAACTGGTGTTGCTAGACCCCTATCCTTCCCATTTTTGTTAAGATAACTTTCTAGGCATTCTGTCAACTGAATATTAATTCATCTTTATAATACTAGGAATAATAGGAATTTGGGTTCTGACTTGAAGAACACATTTTGGATCTGTGTTCACTTTTTTTTTTTTACTTTTTTGACAGTTCAACCAAAGCATGCACGCAAAATATCTGTTGAAAATATAAGTGCCACAGAGGCAACATTGACATGGCAAATGATTCCTGTTCAAAAAAAGATTAGCTTTTTGTGTCAGATTGAAGTCTATCATGATGGAAAAGTAATACAGGTAAGAAGTAGTTCTTGGCTCGTGGAGTTTAACTGTTGAAAGTTATTTAGGCTTTTCTTCTTGACTTCTGGCATTAAAGGACATATGGTGTGGCTGGATGTCCACTGAAAAAGTCTGTGCAATTGATTTCTCATAGTTGAGAGATTTCACTCCAAATAATGATAGATCTAGTCAGGGTTGTAACTAAGAGTTTTTGTGTCTGGACCAGAAAATGTCCATGGGACAAAGGGAATAAAAGGCACCTCATTTCTTTGCAAGTGAGAAGGGAAGACTGAGATCCTAGATAGGAAGGCACTTTGGGGGATGGTGAGCACAAGATGAGGTAGGAGCTCACCCCAGGATAACATTTGCCAGTCTTCCAATTTTAATAGATATAATTGCTAAACAGGTACTAAGTTCTATAGCTTCAGTGCTGCTAAAGGACGATGAATGCTATCAGGATCCTCAAAATTCTGTAAACTTGGACAAGACCCCAGTTATCCTGACTTTCATGTGGCTTTAGCTTTAGGATAACACATACTAACAAAAGCTCTGTTTATCATTTCCTCTTTATTTATCAGTACAATACTTCCAACTCTGAATTCACTTTGAGAGAATTACAGCCTTATATGGGATATTCAACTCAAGTACGCTGCTGCACAGCCAACCACTTTTGGAAATGGAGTGAATGGAGCAGCAAAAACTTCACCACCAAGGAAGCTGGTATGTTTGGTCCATTCAATGCAACTCTAAGACATTGTTGCTTGTGACTTGCCCTGTTCATGGTTCTACCTAAAACTTAAAAACATTAGGGTTTTGTGGTCTAATTGACTTATTTCCAAAAACAGTTCCTGTATCAAGCATGTAATTTTAAAAGGGGAGGCAGGGGAGCAGTTAGGTGACTTAGTGGATGAAGAGTCAGGCCCAGAGATGGGAGGTCTTGGGTTCAAATCTGGACTGCAATACTTCCTGAGTAACCTTGGGCTTGACAGTTTCCTAGCCCTTACTGCTCTTCTGCCTTGGAACCAATACTTAATAGTATTGATTCTAAGATGGAAAGTAAGGGTTTGGGTTTGTTGTTTGTTTTTTTTAAAGGAGTGGAGGTTAGTATGTGGAACTGTGATTTCATTGGTGAAGGGAATCCTCTAGTGAGGAAACTTCTTCAATTAATTCAGATCTATAGCTGCTTTACCAGTTCCTGTTGCAGAGAGCTTCCTGAGCCAGTAAGAAGCTGAATGATGCATACTCTCAAAATCAGAGTCAGTATGTGTCAGGGGCAGGATCTGAACATGGGTCTTTATGGTTCTATGAATGGCTCATTAGGCATTTTGCAAAATGAATACTAATTCATCTTTATATAAAAGGTTAAGATTTACAAAATATTTTCCTCATACAAAAAAATCAGTATAAAAGTTTTGTCATTCCCTTTTTACTGATAAAAATCTAGCACAGACAGCTTAATTAGTTAAATAAAAAGACATGTATATCAAATGCTTTTTGTTGTTCATTTATGTCTGACTCTTTGTGACTCAATTTGAGTTTTCTTGGCAAAGATACAGGAGTCGTTTGCCATTTCCTTCTTCAGTTGTTTTTCCAGATGAGGAAACTGAAGCAAACAGGTTAAGTGACTTGCCCAGGGTCACACAGCTAGGAAGTGTCTGAGGCCAAATTTAAACCCAACCTAGCTGCCCCTGATTAGCATGTATTTTCAAGAAATAGGCATATGAATGTGATTACTGTTCCAAGGGCTAGAGAGGGGAAAGAGGCTGGCTACATTGACAGAAAGTAGCACCATGAGTGTGGCTGTGAGGAATGGTGGTTAGGGGAATGCTCACTAGGGAATCAGAAGCCCAGAAGCTTGGGACTTGTCCAGAGTCATGCAGCCCGGAAGAGTGAGAGGAAGGACTTAAACTACTGACTTCTAGATTTCTACTCCAGTGCTCTTCTGCCACATCGCACTTGACTCTGAGCATGAGGAAGGTGTAGTTTAAGATTAAGTTGTAGTATCAGTGGTTTTTCTTTTCTTTTTTGCCCTGGGTTGGGTTCTCAAGCCTTCTTTGGTTCCTTTTATTGCCCTGAGTGTTTTTGGAACAAGAAGATATTTATTTACTAGGTAAATAATAGGAGTAATGGAAGCAGAAAAATATGAACCACATTATTCATTCCTGATAGCTCCACTTTAGGGTGTGAATATTCAGAACCTCTCCTGTTACTATCAAAATCTTAGTAATCAACCCCAATGACAGCTAAATATCTTTCCCCAGGATGATGACTAATAGTAAAAAACAGTCATAGAATCAAAGATCTTAGAGCTTGATTTGTTCTGGTCTCTCAGGTGAAGTAGTACATGTTCATTTTAGAGATGTGACTCCTACTACTAAGTGATTTGCCCAAGGTCATGCAGTAGTTTATGCCTAAAGGGGAAGCAAATCCTGGGACTTCTTCCTCCTACTGTATTAGAAAACACTGTCAGAAGAAAGAGAACTTAGTTTTTCAGACTGATTTTTTTTAAATTTTCTGTCCTTGGAGATCATTTTCAAAAAAAGATTCTCAAGCCATTTATAAACAACTAAATCAAGCAAAGAACTTAGAATTGAATTTGTTTCCCCATTGAATTTTTTTCCTCAAGTGGACATAGTTTTCATTTTTGTTAACTAGTCACTTTACAGATGTGTACTCTGAGGTTTGTAACTTCCAAAAATGAAACCCCAAGTGCAGGTGTTGTTTGAAGCTAAAAGAATGGATGTCTCTTGATTAAGTGATCATCCACAGATGAAGAAGTTTTAGTTTTAGTTTTTTTAATTCCAATTTAACTTGGAAGAGTCTATGATTTCAACAAGAATGGAAATAACCAGAGAGGAAAGCTTTTCAGCCTTGACCTCTGCTGGCCCTCATTCAAGCATCTATGTAGAACCATTGAGGCCAACACTATACCTTTTGTACTGTTGGAAATCAGGCAAAAGAACAATAATGACTCAGCACCCTGGGAGAATGTAGAACCATGGAATTTGCTTGGCTCACTTTCTATAGTGACTATTCTATTCAACATATTCAATTTCATTCTATAAACATTTATTAAGAATTGACTGTGACTAAGGCATTCAAGGAGGCTCTAGGAATACAAAGGCAAAAAAAAAAAGAAAAAGCAATCCCTTGCCAAAATTATGGAGTTTATATTCTTTCTTCTGAAGAAAAAAAAGCTTACAGACATCTTTTGTTTTAACCCCACTGTCATTTCCATATGTACACGCTCTCTTATCACATTACTTCTCTCCACTTCCCCATTCCCAAATTGAGGCCTTTCTTATAATAAAAAAAAATATATCTAGGGGCCAGCTAAGATATTCATTGGATTGAGAGCTAGGCCTAGTCACAGGAAGTCCTAGATTCATGTCTGATCTCAGACACTTTCTAGCTGTGTAATCCTGGGCAAATTGCATTACCCCAATTGCCCAGCCCTTACTCCCTTACCACTCTTCTGCCTTGGAACCAATGCACAGAATTGATTCTATGACAGAAGATAAGGGTTTTTTTAATTTAAAAAATCCATTATGTCTGACAATTGATGCAACATTCTGCCCTCTTATCTTCCTAGTTTTTCAAGGAAAGGGAAATGTTTCATTATCTATTTAGGACCATTCTTGGTTTTCTATTTATTCAAGAGTTCTTAGCTTTCTGGTGATTTTTTTCATTTTCATTGTTGTAGTCATATCTATTGTTCTCCCAATTCTGTTTATTTTACTTTCTTGATTCAAAAAAATCTTTCCATTTCTCTGAATTCTGTACATTGGTCATTTCTTACTACACATTAATATTTCATTACATTCATTTTCTCTACATTGTTCAGATGGATACTTGCTTGTTTCCAATATTTTGCTATGACAAAAAGAACTGGCATGAGAACTTTCATATATGTTGGAATTTTGTGTCTTTGACAACAGTTTACACCCTTTAGAAGCACCAATTATTAAAGTTTATTCCAATTGTCATGGAAGCTTTGAAACCCAAGTTCTGAAAGGGATCTTAGAGGTCCTTTAGTCTAAGAATCTCATTTTAAAATTGAAAAAAGAAAACTCCTCTGTCCCATTCCTTTGATTCTTGAAAACTATGTTATTAGTTGGGAATTAGGATGATAACTGTAAGAGCAATTAACTCCTAGAAACTCAAAAGTATTTATAATGTATTGGTAGTGATATCTTCTCTGAGACCAAAGCAAGGGAAGAGAGAGTGGGGAACCGTATAGATTTTATTTGGAAGGGAGAGTTGGGATGAAGAAGGCACTCAAAATTGCTTTGCTTTTTTTCAGTGAAATATTTGGTATGATTCACTGCTAAGATATGGGGAGAGGGAGGAGATTGGTGGGTGGCTTTCAACAGTCAAATATTGGTTGTATTCATATATCATAAATGCAAATGTTAGAATTTTTTCTCCTTCCTCCTTCATTATTCAGCAGGACACATAAATGAGCATAGAAACTGGATGGTAGAAAATTGGGCAAATTTTCCTTATTTGAACAGCAGATAGCCTGAATGTTTTACTTTGAGAATCTTGCATGGCCTGAAAACATTTCTTTGGTTTATTTTAGCCCCCTCAGGGTCTCTCGACATCTGGAGAAATGTACAACCAGTTTTAGAAGGATATAATGTGAAACTATTCTGGAGGGTAAGTTATCTTGGACTCAGGTTTCCAAATGCTTTCTGGACAGCTCCCACTGGTGGACATGAGAGCTAAATTATAATGGGTAATCTTTGAAAAGTCATAGAGAAGGGGAGAGTTGCCACAAGAATGAAAAAAGGTTTGTTCATTGTTGTTATTTAAAAAAGAGTGGAATAGTTACATTATAGACTAGTAAACTTGATTTTAATTTTTCACATACACCGTATCTCCTGGTTTGTAATTATGGAGAGAATAATCCAAAATTTGAATAATCCAGTTTGAATTAATACTCCCATATCATGCAATTCTTTTAGTCTTCATTGTAAAGCACTTAAGTAAGAAGCACGTTGACAATCTCCACCTAAGAGAGATGTATAGACTGTCCTACAAGGTTTTGCCTGTAGTGGAGCATGTCCAAAGAGCATTTCATAGGATGATATTTGTAAATCTGCTATTGGTCTCTTATGAAGCTATGGGAAGAATCTCTGGCCATTTGAAATGAGTTTCAGCATAGATCTTCCCCACCATAGTCTTTAGTTCCCAATTTACGTGCTCCACCTGACCTGAACTTTGTGGGTGATAAAGAACATGATATTTTGGTGTTATTCCTAGATTCTCATAGACTCTCTTCAGGATGTCTTGGGTAAAATGTGATCCCTTATCAGAGTCTATGGTTAGTGGTACTCCAAATCTAGGTATAATTTCCTTTGTCAATAATTTCACCACAAAACTAGCTGTATTTGTATATGATTGAAAAGCTTCAGGACATTTGGTCAATCTGTCAACAATTACCAAACAAAACTTATATTTTCCAGCTTTTGGCATGCTGATGTAATCAATTTGCAGAGTCTCAAATGGACAATATGCTAAAGGTCTACCATCTAAACCTTTCTGCCTGAATGCCCCTTGATTGAATTTTTGGCAAACAGAACAGCTTGAGCAGATTTTATTTGCTACAGTACTTATGCCAGGAGCTACCCATTGTCTCTTTACAGTGTCAATTACAGCTTGAGTACCAAAATGACCTTTTGTGTGGATGGCTTGACACAAATACGTATATAGGTCTTGTGGTAACAGTGGTTTTCCAGTATCTGCTACCCATATACCATGTTCTTTTCTTGCTCCAAACTTCTCCTTCCATTTTTTGTATTTCTGGGTCTACATAAGCTTTTTTCTATATCATCAGATCTATTCTTGATAAGTTCATGAAAAACACTGGAGCATTCCTGGCAGCAAATTTCGCAGTTACATCAGCTCTATGATTTCCTTTAGAGACTGAATCCCTGCCATAAGTATGACTTCTACAATGAATTACCACTAGCTGTGATAGCATCCAACTCAGTTATTATTTCTGCATAAGCAATTGGTTTTTCCCAATACAGTAATAAAACCTCATTGTTTCCAGATCTTTCCTGTAGCATGACAAATGGAAAAAGCATAATGGGAGTCTTTATAAACATTTGCACTTTTACCATCAGCCAGAAGACATGCTTGCTTTAAAGATACCACTCCAGTATCCACCAAAAGATCATATATTTGATCCCCTATAGTTATAGAAACATAGGGTTCAGTGCTATTTGGAGGTTGGAAGGTTTCAAGAACTGGTGCAAGCATAGTTAACATCAGTACAAAGCTCAGTCATTTCCTGTCCATCCAAGCTTACATCTGCTTGAATTACATGACTTTCCCAGGATTTTGTATCATCAACTTTTATATTACTCTCATTGGTTCTTATATTACCCATCTTAGTATCATTGTTCTCATTTACAATTTCATTATTATTATTCAGTTTATATTCTTCAGTAATTTCTTATTTTACATTCATTAGAATTTCCTATTCAATTTATACTACAATGTTCTTTCTCTGTATAATTATTTACACTAATTAAATTATCTTTTGAATTAATTAATTCATTTGTATCACCATCTACCTTATTTTCATTGCACTCAATTTTATTTACCCTCAACTCATTTTCATTTATACCACACTCATTATTTCTTGATTCATTTTCATATGTAGCTAGGGTACAGTAGAAACTATAATCAATTAGGCTTAACGTAAGAAAACATTTCCTAGCAATCAGAATTATCTTGAAGTAGAATAGGCGACTGTGGAAAGTTCAGTGAGTTCCCTTTCACTGAAGCCTAGTGCAAACCTTAAGAATCAGATCTTCTGAGGAGTGTAAGTTTCTATCAAAGAAAGAAAATCCTAATAGCATACCAAAATAACTCGTCAGTGTTTTCTATTGCAGCAAAGAATTAGAAACAAGGTGGATGCCCATCAACTAGGGAATGTCTGATCAGCTATGGAATATGAATGTAATAAGTAATTGTGGGCAGTAAAAAAAAAGGCCTCTATATAGAATTCAGAGAAACATGGGAAGATATATCTGTAGACTAATGTAAAGTGAAATAAGCAGGACCAGAAGAAAAAAATATTCAATAGTGAAAATGAAAAGTTCACAAAAGAAGCTAATATCTGAGTAAATGAAAAACCAATAATGATAGTGAAGACAAGATAATGAAATGTCTTTCCCTCATATAGGTAGGGTACCATGAAGACAAAAAGTTACATAGCCTGAGGTTAGTTCTTGGGACAAGGGAGTTTTTTGGTGTGTGTTTTTGGGGAGCAGGGAGGCAGGGCATGAGTCCAAAAATGCCAATAGGATAAAAAATCCTAGGTCACTTATAAAAAAAAGAACATGTCTCATCTCACCACAAGGACCAGATCTTCTGTGTTTAGGACTAGACTTTGGCTTGTTTGAAGCCAATAATTAGGTTGAATTAACTAGAGTTTTTTCTGTGATCCTAAGGTTTAGAAGGCAGACGGCAGTGGCTACACTTGTACTCCTTCAACATTGCAAGACTAGTTAGCAATAATTTGGTATTATTTTTTTAACTTCCTTTTGAAACACATTTTGGCACCAACTAAGAGAAAAGAAGAAAAGAAGAAAAGAAGAAAAGATCTAGAAAGGGTTATGACCAAAAATATTAACCAAATAATCAGAAAACTGATCTAAAATCCAGGAGGACAGAGGACAGGATTTGATTTTCACTATACTATACAAAAAAACAAGCAAGATCTATCCTTAGCACCTAAGACTACCATGGGGAGCAGCATCTGACCCAAGCATAAAGACATAATCTAGAGCTCAAGTTTGGAGAAATAAGTAAGTGGGAAAAAAAAGCCAAACGGTGAAAAAATACTTGGATTAAGAGAAGGCCAAGAGGAAAAACTGGAAAAAGAGAGTAACTCTACTATAATCAGGTCATGCCTTGTGGAGTCCCAAGCCTATTTTCTTTTTGCTCATCCCTCTGACCTCTCCCTATACAGGCATGCAACATTTTATTGTATTTCATTTTATTTTGCTTCACATGTATCACTTTTTTCTTTTTACAAATTAAAGTTCCAAAAAAAGTGAAATTACTTTCTAAGTTCATAGTGGGAAAGCCAGGGTATAAACACAATGCTTTGGTTCTAAGTCCTATGCTCTTACCCCTTCCTCTCCCCAATATCACAGTTTTTTACTTGACTGAGAATCCTCAGATTAGAATGAGTGACTTATGAGATGGTTTAGAAAACTGCTTTGAATATACACAATAACTAAAACAAGGTAAACAGAAAGAACAAGAACAAAAGCAAAATTAAACATGGTGCATTTATTATACCTGACCTTGGCCATGGAAAAGAAGTGGGAAATTGTATCTCCCTTCCTTCATTGCAGAGGTGGGGAACAATGGATATGGAATATCACGTATACTGCCAAACTCGGTGAATGTACTGGTTAGTTTTCTGTACTGTCTTTTTCTCCTATTTAAAAAAAATCTTTGTTTATAAGGCATTGCTTACTGAGTGGATAAGAAAGGATATTTTCAGAAATGAATCAAAAGTAAAAACAAAAGTATCAATGAAAATCATAAACGTACAAATGTGTAAATATTCATATGATGTTCTGTAAATAGTTGAAATCTCTAGGGAGGAAAAAAAAAATAAATGGAATGGCCTGTAGAGTGAAGACCATTTTGAAATGGTTCTTAATATTTCTTTTCAGCCGCTACCAACATTTCAAGCTAATGGAAAAATCTTAAATTATAGCATAGTTATGGAAGCATTGGGGAAAGTGCCTAAGGTGGATATCTCCTTTTCTGAGTCACCCAGCACAGAAAAAATAATTGACCAACAACCCTATAAGATCAGCATTAAAGCCATCAATAGTGCTGGGTCTTCTACCCCTTCAGTCATTGTGGTGTCTGGAGATACTGAAAACAGTGAGTATATCCTTTTTAAAAATCCTCATAGGAAATTATGATGATATCATCTATAGCCTTTAAATTTGACATAAAATGTTCTCTCCAAATGAAGAAGTAAAGAAAGTTGCTAGTTACTTCTCATATCAGCGAGAATTTTTTCATGGGTAGCAAATTATAATTTTAGTTCATTTGGGAATGTATGTACCGAGAGAGAGAGAGAGAGAGAGAGAGAGAGAGAGAGAGAGAGAGAGAGAGAGAGAGCACTTTGTAAGGCACTGAGAGTGCTCAGATGGAATATCATAAAGTCCTTGCCTTCAAAGAACTTTCATTTTAGAAAGGAGTTGAGACACATAAATAAAGTAATAAATATATGTATCACTTCTCAGAGTGCCAGCCCATCACTAAACTACGTAACTTTTTTCCCTCTCACCCTACCTCCTAGCATGTGGATCAAGACTGGGATGGGAAGGAGGGCAGCCACAAATCACCACCCTCAGAATTCTTGCGGGTTACTATACCTACAAACATTATAGCTCTTGAGTCCCCAATGGGGTACTGTTGTTGTTCAGTTGTTGTGTCCAACTCTTCATGACCCTATTTAGGATTTTCATGGCAAAGATACTGGAGGTCACTTTACAGGCCAGGAGAGAGAGAGAGAGAGAGAGAGAGAGAGAGAGAGAGAGGAGAGAGAGAGAGAGAGAGAGAGAGAGAGAGAGAGAGAGAGAGAATCTTTTATTCAGCTCTAAAGTCTGGTGTCATTCCTTTTCTAACTTCTTAGTTCATCAACTGGGTTTTCTATGCAGAAGACTTCATCATATGGTTAATGACCACATTTTCATTTTCTGATTTTGTTTTTAGGGCCAAGCACAACAAATCTAATCTTTCTTCCATTCCACCATTCCAATGACTCAAGAGAGAGTTTTTCTTGAATCTCTCTCTCTCTCTCTCTCTCTCTCTCTCTCTCTCTCTCTCTCTCTCTCTCTCTCTCTCTCTCTCTCTCCCCTTTTCTCACATGATTTGGCAGAGATCTAGTGCTCTTCAGATAAGCACATAGAATCAAATAATATCCTTTATCATTATATTCCTCTTGAACAGGGGATAATAGTCTTTCATTGCTGCATTTCAATCATTCCCTCTGAGAGTACTGGAGTGGGTCACATCCCACTTGAGTCTATCTATCTATCTATCTATCTATCTATCTATCTGTCTGTCTGTCTGTCTGTGTCTGTCTGCCAATCCATTCATCCATCCATCTAGACAGGCAGACAGATAAACATATCTGCACATATATACATAGCTATATACAAATAGCTACAAAATACAAATAACACATCTCTGATTCACTTTATTACCCTTATGTTAATCTACAAGATTGTACTTAGATATCAGATGCCATAATTCAATTCTACCCTTCTTTCTAATTGTCTTTTTGTGAATTACCAGCTATCTCTCTTGCTTTTCTTCTTTCCATGCCATACCCTTACCTTTCTCTAGTGCCTGATCTGGTATGGGGCTATGCACTTCCCTCCCTCCTCTTTCAGTTTAAACCCCCTCCCAATTAAGTCAGAAAGTCTCCATGTTCTCAGCCTCCAAGTCTATATTCTTGTATTTTAAGCCATGGTCCAGAAAGCCATATCCTATCCTCTATTGCGCCCTAGGATAACAATTTAGATTTAGGGCTGGAAGGATCCTTTAGAAGTTACCTTGTCCAACCCCTTCATTTTACAGATGAGGTCCAGAGAGCTCTAGTGTTTTTCTGTTAGTCAATCAACATTTTCTAAGCACCTTACAACAAAATACAACAGAAGATTAAAAATAGTCCCTGCCTTGAAGCAACTCACAATCTAATGAGGGAGACATCAAGCAAAGGATGGTATGGAAACAAGCTAAATACACGATAAACAGGAACTGATTAAGAGAGGGAAGACACTAGGATTAAGAAGAGTTGGGAAAGCCTTCCTAGAAGATGTGATTTCAGTGAAACTTAAAGGAATCCAGGGAAGTCAGTAAGAAGAGATGAAAATCTTTTCCCAAGGTCATCATATATGGCTAGCATTTATATAGCAATTTAAAGTTTGAAAAAAAAGTTTCATTTTACCTTCACCATGACCTTGAGATATAAGTTATATTGTTATCTCCATTTTACAGATCAGGAAAATGAGGCCAAGAGTTTAAGTGACTTCCACAGGGTAACAAAACTAATTTTAAGACTTAATTATAATGTGGTTTTTCCTGATTCCAGCTCCAGAGCTCTATCCACCATGATCTTCCTCACTTTTCTCACATAGGAAGGACAGAACTGGAATTCAACTTGGATCTTCTAATTCCAAAACGAATACTCCTTTCACTGTACCTTCTAAGCCAGCAATTCATTTCCAAAATTCTCTTTTCTTCGAATTTCCATTTTCAGTTAGTGGAATAGATAAGGAGTATCTGAAAGCCTCTTCTGCATCTTTATAAGCAAGCCACATATTATTCAGAAAAGCACCTGAAAGTAATGGGACTCATTAATAAGCCTCTTGATATCTTTCCCCGCCATGCAATGCAATAGTCCCCAAATAATCCCAATATACTAAATCTATGTTAGAGACACCTCTCCCTCCTTAAATGTTTCTAGAGTCCATTAGGCAAGTTGCTTTACTTGTCTGGGCCTCATTGCTTCGTCTTCTTCCCTCTTCACTTTCCTTGTCACATTTTATCTTATATCACACTTATTTGTGTACATGATATATGTATTTTCCTATATTTATAAGGCTGAAGGCAATGACTTGTCATTTTTCATCTGTGTCTCCCTTAACTTAATGCCTTGAACATAGTAAAAACTAAATAAAAGTTTATCAAATTGAATATTTGTACTTCTTTTTGAAACTGTACTTTAGACCTTCAATCTTCTGGGGGTTTAAAATGTGCAGTGAATTTAAAATGAGGGCATGTTTTCCTCAAGGAAGCATAAAAGAAGATAGAGTTAATGGCACAGTGGATGGAATAGATCTATCCTGGAAACCTGACCCAAGAGGAGTTGAAGGCTATGTTGTGGATTGGCGTAACCCTCCCCATGATTCAATCGGTGGCTTCCAGTGGAAGAAATTCAGTCCCAATACCACCAATGCAGTCATCAAATCTGGTAAGAGCAACCTTCTCCGTGCTAATGCCTGACTAGATGAAGTTCCTTCCATTGATGTCTCCCGCATTCTTAGCCCATTAGACTAGAATGTCTGAGCTGCCTCTCAGGCACCTCGGTTTGGTGAAAACTACCCAGGTAATGTGCGTAGTGAGAGTTTGATGTTCCCTATGTCCCATTTCAGGGGAAATGCATGTACTTTCATTTCCCAGAAAGCTGACATCTGTTCATTGGGAACGCCTGGGCTGAAACTTGGGCTTTGTTTTCCCAGAGCCCTATAAGGCTAGTTCTTAGATTCTTTAGGTAGAACATAGTATACGTGCAAACTATCTTAAATGTACTGAATTCTTTTAGAATGATGTGATGCTCACACATTTAGATATGAGGTAGGCACTGATGCTGCTGCTCTTCTTTACACAGAACATCTTGAGTTGCCTCATTGGAATGGGAATCATATCAGACTGTAAATTCTTTAACTCAGTACATCTTGTTTAATATATATAAGTATCTGTAGTCTGGTACTGAAAAATTGTCCTATATCAACTATAAATTCCTTCCTCCCTTTCTCCTTTCCTTTCTTTTCTAGCTTTCATTCTTTCTTTTTTTCTTTTATCTTTCTTTTCTTCTTTCTGTCTTTCTTTTCTTTCTTTTTATCTTCCTTCCTTCCTTTCTTCCTTCCTTCCTTCCCTCTCTCCATCCCTCTCTTCCTTCCTTCCTTCCCTCCCTCCATCCCTCTCTTCCTTTGTTCCTTCCCTCCCTCCATCCCTCTCTTCCTTCCTTCCTTCCTTCCTTCCTTTCTTCCTTTCTTCCTTTCTTCCTTTCTTTCTTCCTTTCTTCCTTTCTTTCTTTCTTTCTTTCTTTCTTTCTTTCTTTCTTTCTTCCTTTCTTCCTTTCTTCCTTTCTTCCTTCCTTCCTTCCTTCCTTCCTTCCTTCCTTCCTTCCTTCTTTCTTTCTTTCTTTCTTTCTTTCTTTCTTTCTTTCTTTCTTTCTTTCTTTCTTTCTTTCTTTCTTTCTTTCTTTCTTTCTTTCTTTCTTTCTTTCTTTCTTTCTTTCTTTCTTTCTTTCTTTCTTTCTTTCTTTCTTTCCTCCTTCCCTTCTTCCTTCCTATAGAAGACTTGGCACCAACACAGACAGCTATAATGCACAGTATTACCTCATAAGCACATTCGAGTTTCAAGAACAAAATGCCATATGAGGTTGGGAAGTGAGATAATCACCACCAAGGGATCAAAGAAGAATTCATGGAAGAGATGCATTTGAGGCAGGCTTTGAAAGATGGGTTAGGATCTAATAGGAAGTAGTAAGTGAATTCCAGGCAAAGGGAACAGCTCAAGCAAAGGCAGAGGCAGGAAAAAAAATAATAAATTAGGGAGTGATTCTAATGGAAATGCTGTTGCTGTCATTAATGAGTCTCCCTGTGCATCCCCAGCTGCTTTTCAGCCTGGAGTGAGATATAACTTCAGAATTTATGGATTGTCTGCAAATCATGAAGCTTATTTACTAGAGAAAAAAACAGGATATACTCGGGAGTTGGGTAAGCAATCAGCATTTAATAGTTCTTGTGTGACTAACATATTCAGAATGGATCTTCTGGAAATAAAAAACTCCCACACCACTTCCTCTCTCCTTTCCCCCAAATCCCAATCAGATTGTGTGTGTGTGTGTGTGTGTGTGTGTGTTTTAAGTCCTTACCTTCTGTCTTAGAATCAATACTAAGTATTAGTTCCAGGACAGAACAACAGTGATAATTTAGGGTTAAGTGACTTGCCCAAGGTCACATAGCTAGGAAATATCTGAGGCCTGATTTGAAATCAGGATCTCCTATCTCCAGATTTGGCTTTCTATCTGCTGAGCCACCTGATTTCCCCAAGACTATTTTTTTCCTAAATGTTGCCAGTCCATATATAGTAAGACCCTGACTGTCCTGGGTCCATATTTTACAACTGGTAATCACACCAAAGCTAACTTGCTACATTAATTTTATAGAATCACAAATCTAGGGTTGGAAAGAATCTGACAGGTCATCTAGTCCAACCTTGAAGAACCTGAGGTCCTGAAAGGTTAAGTCACTTGTCCAAAGTCACATGGGTAGAAAAAATCAAAAGCACAATTCAAACTCAGGTCCTCACCTACAAAGCCAGCTTTTTGGTCTCTATAGCACTTTGTTTTCCTTCTCTGGGACTTGGTAAAATAATGGAACTGGACAAGGTATATAGTCCTGATAGACATTTTTTAATTCTATTCTAGCTCTTAAGAGAAAGCCAAAGATATATTTGTGTGATAGTACATCCTCCAAATTGAAAGGGTCCTGGTTGCTTCCACATCTGCCGGCCAATTGGCACTGCTACTACTCAGAAGACTCTTTCCCATTGGCTTTTCCTTCAAGGGATCTCCCATGTCAGCCAGAGCACCTCCACAAAGCAACATGATATAGTAGACTGTATACAATATAATATACTATAACTCTAGACTTTGAGTTCACTAACTTGCTGTGTGACCTGGGACAGTGACTTCATTATGCTGGTGTTTGGTTGTTGTGGTAGAGTCATTTCAGTCTTGTCTGACTCTTCATGACACCATTTGGGGTTTTCTTAGGAAAGGTACTGGGGTGTTTTGCCATTTTCTCTAGCTCATTTGATGGATCAAGAGATTGAGGCAAACGAGATTACAGGACTTGTCAAGGGTCACACTGCTAGAAAGTGACTGGCCAGATTTGAACTCCAGACCTGGCAAAAATGAAAGCTTTCCATGCTGGTGTGACCTATTTTAATTTCATTTTGTTTAAAATTTCAGTAAGTTTGTTCATGTAAGATAAGTGGAATAAAAATTCTGAAAATCTTTTAAAAAAGAAACTTTTTTCCCTATCAACTTCTTTTCCTAGCACTTGATTGCAAACCAGTGGTGGCTGTGAACAACTTGGCTTCTACTTCATTGACCTTGATGTGGACGGATAATTGCGCTAATGAGCCCCAGTATGGCTTCTTTAAAGGGTACCACATTTATATGAAACCTGAAGCAGGGTCCTGTGACCTAGATGCAGAAAAAGAAGTTTTTTCAGGTAATATTTATTTAGACGTGGAAAGGCTATCTCCTCATTTTTTAAACCAAAGAACAATATATTTTTTTCAATTTAGAATATGACTATTTAGCCTTGGCAGAAGTTTGTCTTTGTACCAGTTGTTAGAAAATAACTTGTTAACATTTTTAAATTTATCAAAGGTGTTTATCATTACAGTGTCGTTATAGTATTAGGGTGTTCTGGTTCTGCTCATTTCATTCTGCATCAGTTTGCACAAGTCTTCCCAGGTTTCTCTGAAAGCAAACCTTTTATCATTTTTTGGTTACCATTCTGAAAATTTTATATATAATATTACATAACAATGTACAACATAATTATATAATATGTATGTTTTGTTATGAATATGTAATAAATTATAATAAATATGGTTATCCAAGAGAAACATATTCTCACATTAGTTATGTCCAAAAATCTCTCTCATTCTTTTTTTCTCCCTCTTTCTCACCCTTCCCCAAAAGCAGGTAAGATGCTATAGTTTGTACATATATTATAAACTTATTTCCTTGTTCTTCATGTTGTGAAACAAAATACATATTGCTAATAATCCATATATTTATATACCATATTTTGTTTAGCTACAACCCAACTAACTTAATTTCCAGCTTTTTGCTATCACACAGACACACACACAAAGCTGCTACAATCATGATTTCAAAGGATTTAATGACAGATGTGATCGATTCAAGACGCAGAATGAAACATACATTTTTTTGACTGGGCATATTTGTTACAAAGGGTTTTTCCCCCTTTTAATTTGGATGGGGAGGCAGTACTTGTTAATTGAAAAAAGGTACAAAGGATTAAGGAAGAAAATAACGTGCTACACAAATTATAATGTAATCAAAATTGCATTGGGGTGTTCATTTAAGAAAAAAACTCATTACTGCCTTTAGAACCACTTGTGCATTACCCTCACATGCACACAGAGTTTAGGAATTGTTAACAATTTGGCTTCTACTTCACTGACTTTGACTTAGTAGGATAATTGCCTCAATGAGCTCCAGAATGGCTTCTTTAAAGGATACCGTGTCTATATGAAATGAACCTCATCTACTCCCTAAAGCCAATCAAGCCAGGAATGGTGCTGCCCTAATTAATGGGCAAGTAAAGAGAAAAAATAGACAAATTCCTAGTGCTGCCTCGTGTGGAAACATCACGGAATCCTATGATAAAAGCATACATCGGAGGCAAATACCACTTTTGCTCTTCAGGCTCCTTCCCACCCCAGAATCACACTGGGTACCAGCCTAGCCCTAGAGGTTTCGAAGCTCATTTTCTTTTTGGGGGGATAATAATAGCCCCGAACTGGGAGGGTCTTTGTGAGGATCAAATGAAATATTTTTAAAAACACTTAGCAAAGTGCCTGGCACATAGTAGAGGGTATATAAATGCTTATTCATTACCCTTCCATTATGGATGTCTGTGTGTGTGTGTGTGTGTGTGTGTGTGTGTGTGTGTGTATGTGTGTGTGTGATATACTCCTTGCCTGAAATACTAAAAATCTGTGCTGGGGTAGGGAGGTAGGAGGAAGTTAGGTAATTAGAAGACTGACTTTTAGGGGAAAGCTTGGGGCAGCTAGAGGCTAGTAGATTGAGAGCCAGGCCTAGAGAGGAGAGGTTCTGGATTCAAATCTGGCCTCAGTCACTTCCTAGCTTTGTGACCCTGGACAAGTCACTTAACCCCATTGCCTAGCCCTTACCAGTCTTCTGCCTTGGAACTAATACTTAGTATTGGTTCTAAGATGGAAGGAAAAAGTTTTAAAAAGAAGTAAAGACTGAGGTAAAAAATAGAATTTTAGAATGTATATTTGATTTGTTTGGTACAGAAAAAGTTCTGAGGTATTTGCAAGATTGTAAAGTGCCCCATCTATTTCAAATCATAAGAAATAATGTACAAGGTGCATTGCCTGTACATTTTTAAAATTAATTTTTATTAATGCCTTCTGTTTTCTCCTATGCTTTTATTGAACTGATCATTTTTTTTCCCCAGATAATTTAGAGGTCTGTAAATACACAGTAACAAATACAGAACAGAAGACTTTCAATGTGATGAAACTGCAGCCAAATTCAACATATACCTTTGAAGTCAAAGCATTCACGGGTGGTGGAGACAGCCTTGGCCACATTTTAAGGGTCTCAACAGTAGCCGTTGAAAACAGTGAGTTGGAAAATTCAAAAACCCAATCAGAAGGTACTCATCAGGACTTGCTGTGGGTCTCTCCTTTGCCTCCAGCAATCCCTGGACCTGGAATCATATTTGTTTGGGGCTGTGTTCTTTCCTCCTCTTATTCAGCCCCTCGTCTTCCCCACTCCCACCTTCTGCCCTCTCCCCATTGTAGATATTTTGATTCCAATTCAGTCACTTTCTGATTCTTCATGACCCCATTGAGGATTTTCTTGGCAAAGATCCTGGAGTGGTTGGCCATTTCCTTCTCTAGCTTATTTTACAAATGAAGAAACTAAGGCCAACAGGATTAAGTGACTTGCCCAGAGTCACACAGCTAGGAAGTCTCTGAGGCCAGATTTTAATTCAGGAAGATGAGCTTTCCTGACTCCAGACCCAGCACACTATCTACTATACCACTGGCTGCTCATAAACTCCTTCAGAGCAGAAACTAGGATGTGGGTTTTGTTATCTTGTATCCCCAGCCCTGAACAGAGACAGTATCTTGAACTGGGGTGGGAGCTTAAATGTTCTGAATTGTTTGACATTTAGCCATGTGTTCAGCAAACATTTTTGACACTATGTCCAAGGCACTGGAAATACAAAGATGAACAATATGCAATCCTCTTCCTTAAAGGATTTATAACTTACATGCAAAAGTAATCCGAGGTAGGGTGTGAGGCTAGTCGGAGTGATGCAAGAGCAAAAAAGAGAAGAGCAGATCATGGACAGCTTCGTGAAGAAGAGGATTTCAGCAAGGGAAGATGTGGTTATCTGGGAGGGCAAAGGTCCTGTGGAGACAGGGATGGATGAATGGGGCAATCTTTTCCAGATATAGGATATGGGGACAGAACATGCAGAGAGAATTAGGAGAGGGTAAAATAAATATAGAAATGCATTTTTTTAAACTCTTCATGCAAGTTGCTAAGGCAGAAAAAAACCATATTTGCCTCATCTGACAAATCAAATCAGAAAATGGGTAGAAGAAGGGGATTTCATTGATTTCCTTGAGGTATCTGACCACTAGTCCAGTAATTAGGTCAAAGGGTATGAATAGGCCAGTAACTTTTCTAGAATCATACCAAATTATTTTCTAGGAAAAAAATGGACCAAATTTTATTAAGGTTATTAATGTGCTGATCTTTCTATAGTCGTTCCAATATTGATTATTCCCATCTTTTCTAAATTAAAGGGTTATTTAATTTGTAGTTCTCTTAATATTAGCAATTTAAAATTGTTTATATTTCAATTTTGAAACTGTTTGTATCTTTTTACTACTTATCTATTGGATAAGTTTTTTTTTTTAACATTATTTTATTTGGTCATTTCCAAACATTATTCATTGGAAACAAAGATCATTTTCTTTTTCTCCCCCCGCCCCTCCCACCACCTCTCCCATAGTCGGCACATGATTCCCCTGGGTATCACATGTGTTCTTGACTCGAACCCATTTCCCTGTTGTTGGAATTTGCATTAGAGTGTTTATTTAGAGTCTCTCCTCAGTCATATCCCCTCAACCCCTGCAGTCAAGCAGTTGCTTTTCATCGGTGTTTTTACTCCCACAGTTTGTCCTCTGCTTGTGGATAGTGTTTTTTAGATCCCTGCAGATTGTTCAGGGACATTGCATTGACCCTAATGGAGAAGTCCATCTCCTTCGATTGTACCACAATGTATCAGTCTCTGTGTACAATATTTTCCTGGTTCTGCTCCTCTTGCTCTGCATTACTTCCTGGAGGTTGAAGTTTGTTTTTTTTAAGTACAGTGGACATAGAAGACAGCTGGGTGTATAGAGAGCCAGGCCTAGAGATAAGAGGTCCTGGGTTCAAATGTAGGAATTTTTTTGCTGTGTGACTCTGGGCAATTCACTTAACCCCATTGCCTAGCCCTTACCACTCTTCTGCCTTGAAACCAATTTATAGTATTGGTTCTAAGACAGAAGGTAAACCATTTTTTAAAAAAGATAATACATAAAAGAGCATCAATATTGATGAAGTAAATATTGGAAAGGGAAAAAACTAAATTTCTGCTGGGTAAAATATAAGGATTGATAAATTTTATTGTCCACATGCAAACTTACTTTAACATTAAGCTTATAGCAGACAAGAAAGCTCTTCAATGAAAAATTATTCTTCTTTTTTCAGCCAATTTACTGATGACTATACTGTTTCCATTGGCCTTCATTTCTCTGCTGCTCATCATTGGGTTAAACATGAAAATCCATTGGTAAGTGTTATAAAGTCTTCCTATTAAGTGAGACAGAGGTATGCTTTATTGAAACTAGAAGGAATGAGTTGGAATTTATTTGAAAAAATCACTGACTATATAGTCACATAAAAATGCTCTAAATCATTACACATTAGAGAAATGCAAGTCAAAACAATTCTGAAATATCTCTGGCTAAAATGATAAAAAGAAAAAATGAGAAATATTGGAGGGGATGTGGAAAAATTGGGACACTAATACACTGTTGGTGGAACTGTGAACTAAATCAATCATTTTGAGAACTATCTGGAATTATATCCAGAGACGTATACAATTGTGTATACCCTTAGACTCAGCTGTTCCACTCACTATTGGGTCTGTATCCCAAGTGATAACAGAAAAAGGAAAAGAAACTATATATGTTCTAAGATATTTGTAGCAATTCTTTTTGTGATATCAAGAACTGAAAATCAAAGGAATGCCCATCAATTTGTGGAGAATGTCTGAACAAGTTGTGGTATATGAGTGTGATGGAATACTACTTATTGTGCCATAAGCAATGATGACTGGCTTAATTAATTTTTTAAATGAAAAGACCTATGTGAAAGTGAAATGAGTAGAATCAAGAGAAAAAACAGATAACTAAAATGACAAAAGGCATAATTTATATGTACTTTTTTTTGGTCAAGCAACGCCTCCTCTAATATGGGGAGGGAGATACCTAGCAATTTTGATGTAATCAACCGACAAATTAGTTTCCTTAAAAGAAAGAAAATCAGTGGTTTTCTATAAAGAAAAAACAAAAGACGAAAGGGGGAAAGAAAACATAGACAGATCATTACTTAATAAAGTCTTTAGTATTATTTTTAGTGTGTGTAAATGAGGAGAAAATATAACTTTTGTTTAAAATTATTTCATATAGCAATATTTTCACATATTGATCATTTAATGTCACTTTCACTATTGTCCCAGGGTGAAGGAAAAGTGCTTCCCTGATATTCCAGACCCTTATAAGAGTAGTGTCCTCTCACTGTTGAAATTCAAGGTGAGTTTGGGGAAAGGGCACTTAGCTGCTGTACCAGATATCAAACTACAGGACAAAACACTGGTCCTCAAAACAGTTTGATAAAGATCAAGAAAGAGAGAAGGGGATCAATGGAACAGATTAGATACATGATATAAAGAAGCAAATGAGCATAACAGACTAGCAGTTAATAAAACTAAAGATTAGCTATTGGAGTAAGAACTTTCTTTTTAACAAAAACTTTGGAGGAAACTGTGAAGCAGATTGGCAGAAACTACAGATGAATTGGCATCTCATACTTTGTATCAGGCTCCAGCCCCCTAGACAGCAAAAGAGCCAGGCAGGCTACAGTAGGGGCCAGGACCAAGAAGAGAAGCCTCACTTGGATCTACTATTTTCAAAGGGATCATGAAGTCAAAACTGGGAGAGCCCTTAGCAACCAAGTGAAGAAACTGAAGCCCATAGACTCACTCAAGATAGCAAAAATTTTGGAGGCGGGGTCAAGATAGCAGTGTAGAAGCAGCAAAAGTTCAGACCTCTGAAAACCCTTCTTACCAATCACAAACTGAATGCTCCTAGGGGACTGAAAATCAAACCTAACAAGAAGACAGAGCCAAGGACCCCTCCCACTGGACTCAATCCAAAAGGTACGCCCTCCCAAAAGCCAGAATCCGAGAACACTTGAGTTTAACAGGAAGACAGAAGGAAGGTCCCGGGACCCCTCCCTCCCCCCACCTAGAGCACTAAGCCTCCAACAGCAACGGGAACCTCTGGGCGGGCAAAGGCGCTGATCTAGAGAGTGTACCTTGTGGGCAGGGCTGTGCCAGGCTCAGATCATTGAGCACAGGCGGTGGGGAAGGAGCTGGAGAGGGAGCGCAGAGTAGGCAGCCTGGTCAGAGTGGCGGAGGCCCTCCATATTGCCCCAGCCTTCCAGGAGGTTTTGGCCTCAGAGTATACCCAGCCCAACCCAGCTGAACTTAATCCCATCAAAAGTCTTCAGAGGTCAGGGAAACCCAAGCTCCAACACCCCTCCCCTCACAGACTGCTAGACTTTAAACCAATCAAAACCCTCCAGAGGACAGGGAAGCTCAAACTCCAACACCCCTCCCCCACAGACTGCACTGAGAGATCTGACAAAGTTCTAAGAGGGGAGACTGACAGAAAGCCCCAAAACCAAGAGGAGAAAGAGCACAGACAAATATGGGGAGTAAAGAAGGGGGTAAATATGAGCAAACAACAGAAAAAGAAGAAAGAAATTATAATCGATAGCTTCTGAATAGGCAACAAACAAAGGGCAAATGGAACAGAGGAGGAGGCGAGCAATAAAATAGAAATCCCAGCGAATTGGATACAGGCTTTGGAAGAATTCAAAATGCAATTCAAAACACAATTAAGAGAGGCTGAAGACAATTGGGAAAAGAATTCAAAAACTAAGATAAGTCATCTGGAAACAGAAAATAGTGTCTTGAAAGCCAAAATCAACCAGCTTAAAAATGAGGCAAAGGAAATGAAAGATGAGGCAAAGAGGATGAAAGATGAGGCAAAGAGGATGAAAGATGACCTCCAAAGAAAATCAGACCAGAAGCAGAAGTATGACCAAAAAGCCAGAGATGAAATCCAGTCTTTAAGAACCAGAATACAACAACTAGAATTAAGTGACCTCACAAGGCAGCAGGACACTATAAAACAAAACCAAAAGAATGAAAAAAATTGAGGAAAATATGAAGCATGTCATTCATACTGTGTATCAGGATAAGCTCTAAGTGGGGACCCAATTTAGCCATAAAGGAAAGCATTATGGAAAATTTAGAGAGCAGTAAATTAACTGCAGGTCATTTACGGATATAGGAAGATCTAAAAGGAACTGATTCAAATTTATAAGAATAAGAATGATTCCCCAACTACTAAGTGGTCAAAGAATATAAATAGGCAGGTTCAGAGGAAGAAATAGAAGCTATCTACAATTATATGGGAGATGGAGGGAAACACTATAAATCACAAATAATTGGGGAAATTCACATTAAAAAAACTCTGAGGGTCTAGCTCACCTTATCAAATTAGCAGTTGAAAAAAAACTGTGAAAATGATGAATCTTAAAGGGGGTAGGGGAAAATGGGCACCTTAATTAGTATCTCTGTGGAAGAGACCAGCCATTCTAGAAAGAATTTATAATCATGTCCCCAAAGCTATTAAACTGTGCATACATTCTGACCCAGTAATACTAGTATTTGGTCTATATCCCAAAAATATCAAAGCAAAAAGAATCAAACTCTATATGAACCTAAATGTTTATAGCAGCTTTTATGGTGGTGGCATAGATCTGGAAACTAAGAGGATTACCGATCAGTTGGGGAATGGCTGAACAAATAATATTTATATAAACATGATGTACTACTTTTTTGCTATAAGAAATTGTAAAGTAGATGGTTTCAGAAAAATTGGGAAGACTTTTATGAACTGATGCAGAATCAAGTAAGGAGAACCAGAAAAATAACATACAGATAAACAAGAACAATGTGGTAAAAACGACTTTGAAAAAATGTAATAACTGATCAACATGACTAACAACTCTTTCAGAGGACTTACAATGAAACAACTACCCCCTCCTGATTGAGAGGTAATGGTTTGGCATACACATACATTTATTTCTACATACATATATATATGCATGTATATACATGCACTCTGATATTTATACATGTATTTGTATATATATATATATATATATATATACGTTTGATATGCAAGAATTTGTTTTACTTTACTACTACATGGTTATAATTAGGGTTTTGTTTTTCTTGCTTTTCAAAGGACAGAAGGGGGGAAAAGGCAGATTTTCGTGGGAAAAATTTAATCAAAGAATATTATATAATATATAGGATCTAGATTTATAGCCATAAGGGACCCCAAATTCAATACTACTGGATCAGGTCTGTGATGACAGTGCCTTCCTTAGAATTGTGGAGAAAAGTAGGAAAAAATATGTTTATGAGGGGGACAAATATGAAGAGGAGAATGGAAAGGGACTGTCTAGTTTTATTCCCAAAGAAGAAAATAAAAAGGTTAAAAATAGTTTGGTTCCTTTATTTATAAACCATCAGCTGAAGTTAGCTGCTGTGATCAGGATAAAAACTCCAAAGCTCTTATAACCACGACCAGTATGATAGCATGTTTTACATAATAATACATGTATAACTCAGATCAAATTGCCTACCATCTCTGAGAGGAGGGAAAGAGACAATTTAGATCTTATAATTTCAGAAAATGTATGTTGGAAATTATTACATGTAATTGGGAAAATAAAATATCTTTGAATAAAAAAACTCTGAAGCATCATCCCAGTCAGTAATTAGAATGAGAATTGTTTCAGGTTAATTTTCTAAACTTTGAACATTTGCCTGATTTTGCAACTATTCTGTTGATTGTTTTCTAGGGCAGTATTCATCAGGCCATACTGAATACCAATGACTGTATTCCGGATGCCATCGAGGTCATAAACAGACCAGAAATAAGTAAAACACAGGGATCGAGTACTCTTGTAGGGAATGAGATCAGCAAGCCTGCCTATCTTTACCTCCTTCCAACAGGAAAAGATGCTTTGGACCCTCAATCCTGCATCTGTTTTGAGAACTTCACATACTGTCAGGCAGCATCTGACATAGGTAGTCACATTCAGATGATACCCACAGACCCAATAAGGTCTGTGGAGCCCCCTGAGCATTTGCTAAAAGTAGAAAAGGACTACATGGGATCACTGGGCAACATCCCTGCTGAAGAAGATGCCAGTTTGAATTATGTAGCCCAGCTGGCCCCAACCATGTCTGGAGACAAAGGCTATTCTTCACCTAATCTTCCTGAGGCAACACACTGCTCAGAGTATAAAATGCAAATGGTGATCTCTACAGACTTGACTCTATCCCTTCCCCTAGAAGGTGAAAGACCCATCTCAGATGCTTCTTTAGATTGACTTGAAAGCATGTACTAATCAGTACACAAGTCTCATACCTTCATGCTCCATGACACTTAGGGTTCCATATCCTTAGTGCTTCTGGTCTGAAGGTGCGTTGTTTGTAACACATCTGGTATCATCCCTCAGTCAGGCACAAGAGACTTGGGACTTCATGTCTAAGGAATCCCACAAGACCTTGGAAGTCCTTTGGAGTTTCGTGGCCAGAGGACATTTTGCCCATTCTGCTGTCAACATTGGGGAGAAAAAAACCTGGCCTTAGAAACACTGGCCAAGGGAACTCATTTACTATGCTGCCCCTTCATGATGAAACTCGTTTTCTGATAGGCACTTTATATTTCTCTCAATTTTTTTTTAGATAGCTTGGGACCTTCCAATTCTGTGTCTGAGAGAAATTGTTTCCACTGAGTCCTGCTTCTACACTTCATTTTGTTGTTGTTTGTCCTTCATATTCCAAGAAGACAATGTAGGGATCAGAGTGTGGTATTTGGCTGTGGCTGATCGGTTTCAATATGAGTTCAGAAGGCACTTCCACAGATTGGGCACAAGCGGTCATTAGAAACTTAAGGCGGAGGTGGTTCTGGATTTAACAGTTCATTTAGTACTTTAGAGAGAAAAGAATTATACTTGGATGCTCATTTTAGCAGTTGAATCCCAAGGTAGTACTTTTCAGCAAATATAGCTTGTTCTTGAGCATTTATTCTATCGAGGTACTATGGGAACAGGTCCTGAGGGGGACTGACATGTTGGAACATGTATTGGAGATCTGAAGATGGTGAAGTGACTTCGTGTGCACCTAAACCTCAGAGTGAAAACTAAAGTGACTGTAACAAGCAGCAAAACCATGAACGAACACTTTTTATGACTAAAAGCCCTTGCACTTTCTTTCAGTGACTTGGTTTTAATTTTTTTCTACTCTGAGGTTTTTTCTCCTTTCTTTAAAAATCCCATTCACCAGCAATAGCTATTCTTTTTCCATCAAGAATATCACCTCTGAGGGACTTATGAGAAAGAACGCTCTCCACATCCAGAGAAAGAACTGTGGGAGCAGAAACCCAGAAGAAAAACATGATCAATCACATGGTTTGTTGGGGATATGACTGGGGTTTTGATGTTGAAAGATTGCTCTATTGCAAATATCAATAGCATGGAAATAGGCTTTGGACAATGATACATGTATAACCCAGGGAATTGCTTGTCAGCTCTTGGAGGCAGGAGGGAAGAGGAAGGGATGGGAAAATCATGAATCATGGAACCATGGAAAAATATTCTAAATTTTTTCAAAAAAAATTATCATCTCTGATAATCTCTCTTATTTTATTTATGGTGGAGAACATTTTGCAAATTCCTCTGTTTAGCCTGAACAAAAGCTGTCCTTAAAAAGAATGCCAAAGGCAAAAAAACAACACTGATTGATTTTAGTACCCTAAGAAAGGAACCTAAAATACCAGGTTTAATGAAACAAATTTTAAGTATTAAGTTTAAGAATATTAAAAACATGCACTGTAAAAATGATATATAACAGTAGAGGTATTTTTAATGGGCTGAGTTAGTGCTCAGCCCATTATATTCTATTTCCACATCATCTCTCCTATTCATCCCCTTTACTTCTATCTATGAGGCCATTAACTGGTTCCTGTTTCAGGCCCTCCTATCTTATCTAGACAATTGGTATAATCTGCTAATTGGTTTATTTGCTTCTAATCTTTCTTCTCCTAAATCCCTCCTTTTTGTCACCAAAATAATATTTGCATGGTCAAGGTCTGAACATGTCATTCTCTTCCTCAAAAAATCTTCAGTGGCTCCCTAATTGTCTCTAGGAGAAACTATAAACTCGGGTTTACTACTTAAAGCACTTTCCAAGTGGATTCCAGTTTATGTTGTCAGATATTTCACATCGATCACCTTCCCAGTCTCTGTTCCAAGCTAAAATCCACTTGCCTCCATATATTTGTAAAGGCTGCTTCCCACTTCGAGGAATGTATACCCTCCTCACTTCTACTTTAGTTTATTTTTAAATTAAATTAAAATTTTATTTTCAAAGATCAGCTTTCTCTGCCTCCCACTCCCCTCACCTCTTCTCCACTCTGAAAAAACAAGAAAAACAAAACTTCTATAACAAAAATGGGTTGTCAAGCAAAACAAAATTTCTCTCTGTCCATGTCTAAAAAAGAATGGCTGCACCCTGAGTCCATCAGCTTTCTATCTGGAGGTGGGCAACATGTTTCATCATGGATCCTCAGGAATTGTGGTTGGCCATTGTGATCAGAGGTCACAAGATTTCTCCATACACACACATATATATACATACATGCATACATACACATGTAGGTATATTTATATAATCAGCCAAGATCTGTGCAATTCCTGTCCCCACATTAAGAATACAATAAACCCACAAAAATCCAATACAGACATATATAGTCAATCATAAATTTCTACATTGGCCATGTCAAAAAATATTTCTTATTCTTCATTCTGAATCGTATGCCTTTGTATCAGGAGGTACATAGTATGTTCCATCATTAATTGAATGAAATACTGGTTGGTCATTTTGTTGATAAAAATTCAGCACGATAGAACTGTCTCTTTTAAGATCATAACTTGTTTCATCCATTCCCCCAGATTATGGACTGCTCAGATTCCTATTCTTTGCCACCTTATAAAGGGCTATAATGATTTCTATATATCCTTAGAATTTGTTTTGCTTAGGACTAATCACTCAGTCTGTTCTCCCTCAAATTCTCACACTCTGCTTTTCTTTCCCTTCGATTGCCTCATTGAGTGAAATGAAATGCATGTGTCAAAATATCTGTATATTCTTCCTTCTTTTGGCTAGTTCAGAGTATTCAAGTGACAGCTGCTTCCCACATCCTTCCACACCTCTCCTTTCTTGGTATGTGAGATAATTTGCTCTTTCCTTCCTTCCCTCTCTCCCCGAGTTTATTCCTCTCCTTTTCTCTTTTTATTCATAAGATCAAGACTTAACAGAACCATTCCCAGACCTTGTCTAATTGGATTTTCTTTAGAGTTCACAGAGGATCATCATGGATGATTCCTCATATCCAAATGTATGTAGTTTATCCTTACTAGTCTTTTATCATTGTACATTCATGTTTACATTTTTATGTTTCTCATCAGGAATGCTTGGAAGTCCTTTATTTCATTGAAAATATATTTTCTGGTTTCTTGCATTATTTTTTTCCTTTAACCTAGAAGTTCTGAATATTGGCTATGATGGTCCTGGGTGTTTTAATTTTGAGGTTTCCTTCAGGAGAAGACAGGTGGATTCTTCCTACTTCTACTTTGCCTTCGGGTTCTACGAGATGTAGGCAGTTTTCTGTTAAGATTTCTTGAAGTAGGACATCTAAGCTCTTTGGTCAGGACATTCATATTCCAGTGATTCTTAATTTTTTTTCCCATTGATGTTTTCCAGGACATTTTTTTTAATGACTTAAATTTTCTTCTATTTTGGGGAACTTTTGGCTTTGTTTTACTATTTCTTGTTTCCTCATTAAGTCATTGGCTTCTGTTTGTTCCATTTGAATTTTTATGGAGTTTGTTGTTTGGGAAAGGTTCTGTAACTCCTGCTGAACTGTCAATTCTCTTTCTGATTTTTACTTCCATAGTTCTCATTTTTTCCTAATTTTTTTTCTTTAAGCATACTCATTGCATCTATAAAAGGATTGTTTTTCATAATCCTTTCTTTCCCATTAATTCTAGTTGAATCTGTGTCCAAGGTGTATTTTTCTGTGAAGCATTGATTGCTTAAGAGTGTTTGGGAGTCATTCTTTTCTTTATGTCTTTAATGTCCCTGTTACCAAAACATCTCATATAGGTAGGGTTCTTTTTTTTTTTTTATTCCTTTAGCCTACTTTCTGATTTCAGACGATGTTAGAGTTGGACTTGGCCACACTTCTAAAGGGAGGCTGGTTCTGTTGCTTTCTTGGGAATACTGACTGATGTGTTATTCCAAGATTTTAGAAACAGGTTAGTGATCTGCAAAGTTTCAGTGCTCCTCAAGTGGTCTGATTTCAGGCAAAGTTTGATCACCAACATATTAGATCTGAGTTCTGCAAGTTTTAACCTGGGTTGGGGTCCTTATAAAAACCAAGGGGTTGTCCATCAATAGAGGAATGGATAAACAAGTTGTGGCATATGTTTGTAATAGATTATGCCATAAGAAATGAACAGGATTTCAGAAAAATCTGGAAATAATTATGCGGTAAAATGGGTAAAATCAAAACAGCAATGTATACAGTAGCAGAAATACTGTATGATGATCAACTATGAAGAACTTAAACTGTCAGCAACTCCAAGGGACACATGATGAAAAATGCTATTCACAGTATAGAAGAAACTGGAGTCTAAATGCAGATCGAAGCAGTTTTTCCTTATTTCCTTCATGATTTTTTCCCCTTGTTATATGTGGCATATCTTCTTTCATGACATAGGAAATATAGAAATATGTATTGCATGATAGCACTGTCATAACGAATATTTACCATCTTGGGGAGGGGAGAAGGGAAAGAGGTAGGGAATTTGGATCACAAAATGTCAGAAAACAAATATTGAAAAGTGTTTCTACGTGTAATTAAAAAAACAAACAAAAAAGAATAGACCTGTTGTTTTTTTAAAAAGTAAATTGATATATTCTGCTCATTAGACAGCTGGAAAGCTTTGTTGGCTCGATGCAGCAGAATTGTACGCTTCCCTTGGCCTGGGATTTCTGCCCTTGTTATTCACTGCAGCCTGGGCTAGACACTACAGGTGAGATCTGGCTTTGTGCTTTTTGTCTGAGCCACATGACTGGTACTGTTGCCTTTTTAGATATCTTTCTTTAGGTTCCTCCTTTCTTTAGACTAGCTTGTATTTTCTTACATGTAGGTATTGAAATCACTCCTTGCGAGCAAATTTATTTTTAAATCTCTGTAGAACCTTGCACACATTATTTTAATAAATGTTTGAATGTTTGACTCTTTTGAGCTTCCCAAGTTTTGGACTCCCACACATTCTAAAAGATGCCTAAGCCTTCCTGCCTCTCGTAAAATGTCAAGGGAGAAAACAGCCAAGGCTAGTAACAGTGCTTTTCATGGAGTTATGTATGTCCCTCCATAAGTACAGACTGTTAGGCTGCACTATTTTACTCAGGGCGCTCTCAAAACTTTACAGTACCCGTCAGATCTCTCTTCTGCCCAATATAGCACTTCAGACACACACAATAAAAAAAGTGACCTGCTCAGACTCGTCTGCTCCTTCCCCAGACAAGGCTTTCTGCAGGGAGAGGAGGGTTAGGCCTAGCCAGCATGGAACATAAAGGTACAATAGAAACTATTTAAAGTAACCTATCATTCCCAAAAAGTCTTTTGGGTCTGTCAAATCAGTGCATCTCCTGGTATTTATGTTTCTCTATTAGAATGGAATGTGTCATCTTGTGAATTATTTAATCATCAATCAAATACATTATGCTCAGTAGCAATGACTGATTTGTGGATATTTATCACTTCTTAACACGAGCTTATATTTCAAATGTAACAAAAAGCTTCTTCAGGTCTTATACTGGTAATAAAACTGTAGCAAAATGTTTCACCTTAACACTGCATGGGATAACGTTCCCATCATTACAGAGTAAAAGTTTTCCAGATTTTCCCCACAGTGCAATTTCATCTCCTAATAATGTCCCACAAGTTTCATACTCAAAGGCTAACAAAAGAGTATATGTCAGTGTTTCACAATTCTTTTTGTTCTGCAGCAGCTACAAAAGTCTGTTTTCCATGATTTCCTGTGAGTTTAATAAAGGATAGTAGAATAAAATGTGGAGATAAGACCTTTAAAGGAAAATTAGAATGAGGAAAAGAGAAAAAATATGAAAAGATGAGAAGAAAGTGATAGAGGTAAAGGAAAAGATGAGAAGAAAGTGATAGAGGCAAAGGGAGAGAGTAACAGAAAGGAAAATGGGAAGAGAAAGAAATACCTATTGCTTTTAAAATGAAGCAAAGTAATAAGGCTATATTTTAAGATTAAAGACAACCCAAATTTAAAGGGGTAGGCCAAATGGGACATCTCTTCCTGCCCTAAACCTCTAAGGAAAATAAACATTAAAAAAAAATATATTATTGTACATTTCAATATTTTTGTTTTCAGTGTACCAAATACTGCATCATATATTTTGAGTATTATTTATCGATTCACAGGACATTTGGCTCATTCTTACCATTTTATTGATGAGGAAACCAAAGCCCAGGCAGGTTCTGTTATTTTCTCAACATAGAAACAATTGGGTTGATACACAGCCAGGAGGGCTGGAATATATCTCACTATTTTGCTAGCAATACCACTCTTGGATGTCCAGGTGGGTATTCCCTATATATAGTAATCTATTCATACCTATCTACCTTGAGACTTATCCATGTTCGCCCATAAATTCATGATGGTCGAGGGTGGGGGAAATCCAACTCTCATGATAGGAGCCTTGCTTGTGATCTCTTTACACGTAGAGCAGAGCAGTGAAGGACATGGGCTGTTTGTTCATCATGCCTTGCTTTTATGTGAATTCATTTTCTTCTCTTCTTGCCTAAATTTCTTGTTTTGTGTAGTAGCCTGCTCACACGCAGTATATGATTGCCCTTTCAAATGATCAACTTCAATTTTTCAGAGCCTAAAGGATTTGTCTCATAGTAATATGACATCACTACACTATTTCCTCTTAAAAGCTAACCTTCTACTGCGTAATTTTCAAGAGGCTAGCTACATTTTCAAGTGTTTTTTACATTTAAATTGGAGCCAAGAAAAATCTTAATTGCAACACACTTCCAACTTGCTGGAATTCAATATAAAAATGACGATCTATAGAAATTTTTTATAGAACTTTTCTCACATTCATTCTAAGGCAACCAACAAGCCAGTACTAATACATATTTATGAAATTTAAAATCACCTGCCCTCCCTTTTCCCAAATTCATTGTGTTCAACCAACTTATTTATATGTAATCATAAAGCAAATTCTTCTATTTCAAACTGATTGGTATGAACTTAATGCCATAAAATTGCAACAGAATTTATACCATAAAATTATTACAACTAATCTTAACAGGTAACGTGATATTTCAATGTCCAAAATGAGTTGAATTCCAGGTAGCTTTTCTTGCAGTAATATTTTTACCAAGAGTCACCTAAGAATGCAAGGAAAATAACACCATTTCCCACAAGAAACTAGGCATATCGCTTGCTCTTTAATATAATTAAATATGGGGCATATTTAATATAATTTCTACTTAAGAGTGTTGCTTTATCTAAAAGGTGGAATATGTAGGGGTTGCATGATCTATGATCACAGCTATTTGGGAAGGACTGAGTTGTTTTGCAAAAATATTACTAAAACTTCAGTTGATTAAATTTCAAGAAAACAGTACCACTTTAAGAATTTTAAGTACATTTTATTAACAACATATCCCTTTGATAAGATTACGCTTCAGGAGGCTTTTAATGCCCAGAGACATAAACTGTACACACTATACAAAAACCACCAAAAAAAAAATCAAGGTGGGCAAAACCATTTGGGAACAAACCTCTTTGTTTAAATTATACACAGCTCAATGAAATATTCTTACAGAAAATATATAAATACTTTTTCTTTCTATGTTACAGGTATACAATATAAATCAGATTTCAATGTCTGTTCAGTGACCTACAAACACTAGAACCTCCAAATATGTAGCAGCGTATTACTAAATTAAAAAAAAAAGAAAAGAAAGAAATTGCATGGGGAAGGAGAATAAGTCTGAGATTTTCACAATCCCTTCCCACTCTTGAAAACAATTAATTTACATCAATCTCTTACAATGCAGCTTTAGGGTTACTGACAGACCAGTATTGCAACATTTTTTCGATTACATCAATGAAATGTTTTCCTCCCCCCCACCCCCCCAAAGACTTTGCATTTTGTGCTAAATCAACCTATTCAGTGGCAAAATTGCAAGTTAAGCTTTTTTGGCATAAATTACATTTCTCAAATTAAATAGGTATTTTACAAAGGAAGTCAAGCAAAATGTGCAATTTATGCATGCTGTGGCATAGCTATCCATCTATCTACCTTATAAAAATAGTCCAAAGTAAAAAAGTCCACATCCTGCATACAAATGTATTTTGAATGAACAGAACCCCCTGGAAACAAGGAACTTAGGAAAAAAGAAAATCATTTGTGGCAATGTTTAAGTGTTCCAATATTTTTTTTCTTAAGAATAACTATTTTATTTCTCTGGTATATGCTGATAAGGAAAACCTCACTGTAGTGAAACCAAAGTGTTTAATTAACAATGCATTTTGTGTATGGAAAGATGAATCTCTCATATGAATGGAGACCTAACTTACATCACAGAAGATCTTTTCAATGACAAATATTATCTTTCTGAAAGGCTAATTCTCATTAAAATTTCTCTCACACAATTTAAGAAATTCACTTTTTCCATGTTCATATCATAATGGATTGTGCATTGAAAACAGAACTGGAAGCATTCAACACTTCACATTCTCTCTCAGGAAAAACCTTTTAAAAGGAAGTTTCCTAAGGCTGCTCTTATAGCAGGCTAATTTACAAAGCTTCTCTTACATAAATTAGCATTCTACTCAACATGCAAAACAATTGCAGATTTGCTAGATAAAAAGAAAACCCATAAAATATCAGACTGGTATTTATTGCTTAATGATATGTGCTTTAAGGTATGCAAAATGTATCTTCTGAATGTTACTGAACAAAATGCTATATTTAGTAGCAGTAGGTAAGTCTACATAAGCTTCCATGTCATAGTAGAATACTTTGCCATTGTTACCGTGCCCTGAAAAATTAGTCAAGCTCTGGTTAAAAAGATGAAAATTACTAAAGCCTTTGCTGGTCAAGAATTGTTGCATTTGTTTTGTATACACATTTTCCTTTCTGCAGGCTTCTTATTTAACAGTGCATACATGGCCTATAAACCTATTTTTAAAGCATATATTTATCTTAGAGAATTCCACTGCACAAACAATCTTTAGAAGAACTTTGGGGATTGGGGCCTGTCTGACTCTCATATTCACCTAACCATGAATAGAAAACAAAAATGTGTAAGTGTAAGAACTTTCAGAAAGTATTATTGTGAAAGCTCTATATCTGATTTCCTTATTTATATCAATAGTATCTAAATAGAATCTAGTTACATGAAGTTGATTAATTGCTCTTGAAACAAATTTTTGCAATTGGAAATGACAAGTCATTCTACAATATTAGAAATTCACAGTTTATAACCAGTACAACTGTCAAAGTTCCTCCAATTTTTTTCAATTATTCTTTCTATTAGTGAATAATATAATTTCATCTGGACTAAAATTAATTCTAAAAATTCCATATCTTGAAAAACTATAGTACTGACATTATTCTTGTAATCTATGTTCTGGTAATAGCTACTGATATATGATTTTCTCAAATATTTTTTATTACCACTGACACCACTCCTAAACTTTTCAACTATGATTTTTTTTTAAAAACATCTAAATTAAGCACTTGGCATAAGCATTTTCCATCATAAAAGGACCTTTGACACAAGAACTCGAAGAATAGTAAGTCTGCCAGTGAATCCAAGAATTAATCAAAAAGCACAATGATTTTCTAAGTACAGACATTTTATCTCCTTAGAACCTCAATGATAACCAGAGAACTACATTCTTTTTTCTCTAAATTAAATGCTATAGGTAAAAAGGACAAAGTTTAAGTTTCTTGTAGAATACTGGTCAAAAACTGTTCGGGCCACTATTTATGCCTTAACTTCTGGGAAGAAAAAACCAACATGAGTTAATGGTTTCATTTATAAGGGCTTAAACCACAGATTTTATAGTCTATTCTAACTGAGGTAGTTTGAAACTACTGTCTAAAGCATATGAATCCCATTTTGGGGAGGATCACTACATTATTTCCTTTGGAGTTTTTAAAACCACTATTTGGTCTAATATTTCTGACAGTTGGTTCTTTGGAGAAGTAATTTAATCTCAAGCCCAAAGACCAAGTCAACAGGCAAGTTTTATAAGTACTGTCAATATGGAATAGAAACTCTTGGGGCTGATGATAAATGAAAAGGTGAAGTGAATTATTTCCATTTTTTCTTCTTTCGATTTTATGAAAAGAAATTCAAGAGCCAAATTCTAGCAGAAGCAGGTTAGAACCCTGCAACTTTTTTGTTCTAATTTAAGTTGCTATACACAGTGCACATAAAAACAATTCACTGAAGTGCAGTCAAAGAAGTGTTAAATAACACTTCTTTGTTATATCACTAAATAGTGAGATGAATGGTTCCATCCCAACAAAACTTTCAGTGCCAGTAAATAAAATAGTTGTCTCACTGGTAAATAATAAGTAGGTTGTACTTTCTAGTTCAAAGGGTTATTTACAGATGTCTCAAAGAACAAATCAATTAAGATCAGAAATTACAACATGGGGCCATAATGAGTCAATGTCATAACTGTCAAAGCTGACAGTAATTATAAAAATGGTAAAACTGAATGGTATTTTTAAAAAGTGTCCTAATTCAGCCCAGCTGGATGTATATATAGCAAAAATGATACTTCCTTTCAATCACAAACATTCTAATGAAGATTTCCGTGCTATTTTATATACAAATTTGCATATATGTAGTTAATTCCTGTAAAGATTTCCAGGTATCTTTAGATACATAAAAAGTTTTTTTTTTTTAAGGAAAAAAAAAACCCTGCCCTCATCAATTTAGCAACAACACTAATAATGTAATAAAGGCAATAACTGTATTCTTAACTCATTCATCACTGCATTTAATTTGTGCAAAAAAATTTCAGAAAGAATACTGGTATAAAAATTAAAGTACTGCTGCTCCAAAATTTGGTACTTAAGGCTTTTCACTACAATTTTTGTCATAATAATCAGTCTCATTAATTAAAGCAACATTTAAGGAAATATGGCTCTTCTATTCCCATGGAATGTGGAAATTATCTACAAACCCAGTCTCTTCATAAGATCCAGAAATAATGTTCTTACGTTTTTACATTTAGGCCAAATGTCAATAAATAATACTTTATCAATTTCCCACTGAGAGAAATGGCATGCTTTAAGAATATGAAAATGAACAAAAATCCCACTGAATAAAAAAATGTTCAGGGAAAAAAACTGTATTTCAGTTTAATTAAAATTATTTTTGGACTTAATTGGGAACTAACTGTAGTGAAAAACCTTAATAGGTTCATACAACCTGTAATACATTGCAACAAAATCTGAGAGACTGAAAAACAAAATAACCATTTGCAATTATAGTAACATTAAAATAAGTTAAAAGTCCCAGGTTGCTGAGGCTCTTCTTTCAGTCTGAGGTTAAAACCTCTCAAGTAGTGTTACAAACATTAAGAAAAACGTGGAAGGTCCAAAGTTAACCCCCAAATACCAGTTGTTAAAGCACATCCCAGCATGGAAGATGTAGCCTTTAGAAATATGGATTCCTGGTATATATGAGTTAGTTAACAAACAAGGCATCTTTCTATTTACCCTAAAAAAATTTCAGAATCAGCCTTGTAAAAGGTTGTTTCTTCATATTGTCTTATTATTGTTCAACTGTCACTGTGTTTTTAAAATTAAAGAAAAGAAAAATCTGTGTAGGTGTTCAGTGCTTGGCTCTTGCATACATTTTGGTAAATATAATTCATAAAACTGGTAATGGATGAAATCCCCAAAGGGGAGGAAAGTTTCTGCTGGGGAAAAAGAATCTGCAGTTCAAACTGTTCATGTACCAGGAACTGCTGGAACTAGCTATAGAAGACGCTCCTGTCTTTGCCACCCAGTCAGTGAGGTTTTTCTGAGGATTTCAGGAAGTCCAAATAGATATGCTATATAAAGATGAGGTCAGGATTCGGCTGATGTATCAATTATAGGTTGCTTTGGTGAGGTCGATAAGACAGCCTCTGCTTCTTCGTGCATCTAGGAACAAAGTGATGAACCATTAATAATTCTTGATTCAGTCCTTCCAGATATGGTATTTTTACCCCATAAGGCAGCTGCGGGGAGTGAAGGGTCAATGTAATGACTGGGATAAGACTACATGTGCTTAGTATCTAAAGTAAAAAAAAATTCTAACAACCACTGTGTGCATCTTTATCATGATTGATGCATGCAAAAGGTGCCTAGGTCTTCTTACCTTGAAATGGTGCACTTGAAAGAGGCTCTTCCCTTTGTCCTCTTTAGAGTAAACCTGTAGCTCTCTGGACAGAGAAGTTTTTCTTAAACTACCTATCATGCATGATACTTTGCCTTTTAAGGGACCAGAACCAAAAGCAAAGAAACTGTGCAGATGGGGAAACTGATTAATAGATGTACCTTTTGTGCATACTATTAATAAACTGTATTATTATCAATAAACCTTACGGTTTGATACAAAGACTGTTGTGATACAAGGATCTGTTTCTATTCCTTGATATCTAATACTGGACTACCAGTTCCCAAATTTGCATCTAGACAGAAAGAGAAAAAATCCCCAATGTCAGTATTTCCACAAATTACTTTGTATTTACTTACCTATGAACATGTTGTATCCCTCCTCCCAAATATCAGTTCCCTGAGAACTTTTTTTTCATCTTCGCCCAGTGTTTTATTAGTAAAGTACTTTATGACAGGTGCTTAATGAATACCCACTGTTTATTTAATTGAACAATAAGAACTTCTGTTTATCATTAGCATTGTTGAAGCACAACTTGTATTTCTCCTTACTTGTAAAAACTGTACATCTTGAAATAACTCCTGTATGAATCTGCGAGATGGCAGTCGAAAAGTACAGTGTGATAACAAATAGGAAACCTCAGAATAGAGACATATGTCATCAAATGCTTGAGGAAACTTCTCCTTAATTCTAAAATGGAAGAAAAGATTTAAATGAGAAAATGTCAATCATTTGACACTTGCTTTTAAAATAAGTTCCTAATTACAAAACATTTTTCAAATACATAACTGAGTCACTCATGAAACATTCTGTAATGTCAATGATTCACTTAAAAAAAAGAAACTTTTTTATTTGTCCTAGTAACATTATATGACTTGCCTAGGGTCACATAGCTAGAAAGTGTATGCAAGGCCAAATATGAATTCAAGTCCTCCCAACTTCAGGCATTCTGTCTACTGTGTCACCTAACTGCCCTGAATGATTAATTTTTTTCAAGTAATTAATTTTTAACACTAATGAGCAAAAAGAATCATCTTTAACAGGAAAAAGAGATCTGTTAGGTTATTTCTTTTATCAGGGAAAAAAGTTATATTCCAAAGTTAGGATTACTCTTCAGCCACTTTAGTTATCTTTCTAAATATTATTCAACATTCTAAAAGTCAAGGATGTTGATGCACCAACTTTGAATTTCCTACTGTTGAAATTGCATGTGACCTAATAAACTTCTCTAAAATTTTTCTAAGTTTTATTAAGAAAAAGAAGAAATTAAAGCAGTTAAATGTAATCTGTACGAAATAACTATATACAATTTATTATGTAAAACAGTCTTTAAATTTTTATTAAGGTAGCCTGTTTCCTCTTGAAGCCAGAAAAATAAGAACAAATGTTACAGATGAATGTAATTTGTACAATTATTTACTCACGTCAAAAGTCCCGTTTCATGACCTTTAGTTCCTACTGAACTACTCAAATTAATAACTAATCTTAACACTTCTTTTCGAAGGAGTATACGGCATACTGGTGTATCATCTGGAATTGACTTGACTCCTGAAAAAACAAACAAACAAACAAAAAAACTCAGGATAAAGTTCACTGTATTTCTCAGTATAGTAAGTAAGGCACAGCTGTATGCAGAATCATTTGATTATTTCAAAGAGATTGTTAACATTTAGTAAACTCTACAAAACCTAATGATAACCTGGAACAAAAATCTCTATAATCAGTTTAGATAAAAAAATAAATGAAGCAATATATGAAAATGCTTGCAAAAATTTAGTAAACAATTCAACTTAAACATTTATTAAGTGTGTCAGATGAAAACCATTGTGCTAGGTGGTGGGGGTATTTTTTTTTTACTGATAAAATCTTAAAGTTTATGGGTGCGATAAGTAAAGAGAAGAATGCATAAAGAGAGAATGGAGCAGACTGTCAAGAGCCTTAAATGATAGATTAAGGAGAATGTCATATGCTACAAGGTAATGGCATTTTTTGAGCTGGAGAGTGATATGTTAAGTTTTCTACTTTAGGATGATTATTTTGGCAGGTCTATAAAGAATGGATTAAAGTAGAGAAAGACTAAAGGCATTAAGAGCACTGAGTTTTTTATAAGTAAAGGTAAGCTATCACAAAGGCCTGAACCAGAGTGCTCTCAGAAGGAAACAGATGCAAGGATACAATCAACTGAACATATCAACTAATCATATGTGGGAAAAAAAGAACTGTCTTAAAGGAATAGGCTTAAAGTAACTTAAATTTTATCTTGTAAAATTAAATTAAAACTGACTAAAAATTTTACATAGTACTCATACAATGCTGTGTATGACATTTACTAAAAGATAAGATTTTATTAATTTTTTTTCTTAAAGTTCTGCAAACTTACCTAGTACCAGTTCCGTGCTCTTAGTGCTACTGGCTGAACCCTGGGATACTGCATCGCTGCATCCTGAAATCCCAGAAAACTTTGAAGAAACAACATCTAGGTGATTATGGATGGTCTGCCCACACCAATCAGAATATGGAATGTCTGGGAAGTCTGAAGAAAATAATTACTAATTTAATTAGAGGAAGTAATCCTTCATGACTAATTTACACAGGAAATTTAACTTTCTACTAAGCTTACTCACAAGTGTTTGCCTTGTTTTTAATTCTTTTTCAGTTTTAACAACTACATTCTGTACTGAAGAGCAAATTTATGTGATATAAATTATTTAGTGAAACATATTGCTCAGACTTAAGATGTATAGTAGGTTACAAACTCAATTTCATGATAATTACATTTACTATTGGTATAAATATGAGCTAAGTGAACTGAAGTGTCTGGTTCCTGGATATCAATATTAATTTCTTGATGTTTAATTATGAATTTTTTAATATTCTACTTCTGCTTCACTCCACTTGTCCATCTTTCTTTAGCCTTCTTTTAAAAAGTATCACCCCAAATCTTTTTCATATTGATTTTTAGAAGGAATATAGAATGTAGAAGAAAAATGTCTTTGGCTCTGAGAAAACTTTTTCTTTTTCAAATTTCTCATTACAAAAAGAGAATACCTCATAGAAATTGTGTTAAAAATTTAAAGTAGCTTAACATTAAAGAAATAATAGGCCTATAAAGGCATTTAAAAAAAACCCTTACCTTCTGTCTTAAAAATCAATACTAAGTATTGGTTCCAAGGCAGAAGAGCAAATGGGGTTAAGTTATTTACCCAGAGTCACACAGCTAGGAGGTGTCTGGGGCAAAATTTGAACCCAGGACCTTCCATCTTTAGGTCTGATTCTCTATCCACTAAGCCACCTAGCTACATTCTTTAAGGGCATTTTAAAACAGTACCACAAGTACACCTTAAATTCTGAAGTTCAAAACACTGCAAAAATAAGAAAATACACCAAAAACACTAGAAGTAGTAAAAAAAAATTAACACCTACTCTAGCCGCAGTATCAAGCTGAACCTGCAATTATATGGAAAGACAAGACACAAAAGGCATTCTATATATTTTTTTAAATTCTGAATGTTATGTTTGAATATTTAAAGTTTTTTTTAAGTTTAATTTATTTAACTACACATTCATGAAAAAAACCTATCATATGCTTTTCTATGGATTCATATTGACTAACTACATAATGATTATCTAAGGACTGAATGATGGTTGAAAGTTCCATCACTGTGAGTTAACTATTATTTTTCATTTTTTTAGCTAGGTAGAAATTAAGCTGTTTTTACACAACACTGAAGAAAATTTAATTGGTTTTGTTACTGTTTAAAGGTAAGGCTATGATAAATTATTTTTTAGCAGTCAAAAAGAAATGAAATATTTGGACCCCTCTTTTCTTTCATTGTATTCTCCTGGCTGTCTTCTTTCCTAAGTGATCCTTCCAGGAACCCATCCTATTTCTGACTAGTCCTTAGGAAGTTTTTTTGTTTGTTTGTTTTTTAATATTTTAGTCAATCTAAGGTTGCTGAAAGGGTAAAAAATACAGTATAGAAAGAATGGAAACTAGACAAAAATGGGTCTGATCTCAAAGGCATTCTAAAGTCATTAACTTTTTGTCTGGATAACTTAAGCAAAGAAAATAGCTAAGGAATGACCTTTAGCAAGTCACTTATACTGTTCAGGTCTCAGTATCATTACCAAAGACATGGTAACACAAGTTATATAACTATAACACTTCACTCTATGCAGTAGACATGAACCTGAAAAATTGTGAATAAATCCAATTTTTGAAAATTAAGTCTTTTCACCATTGATTTATATTAAGACGCTCTATGATAAATTATGTCATCTCTATTTTTCACTACATGGCAGCAACAAACACTTTAAGCTTTGCCTTACTTGCTAGAAATACCTCTAGCATGCAGGTATTACATTGCCACATAAATTTACTCATTCATACACAGGAACAAAATTAAACAACAGAACATGTGTGTTTGTGTATACATGTAAGTGTGCACACATATGTATAAACACATGTACATGAGAAGCACAAGCATTAAGTTCCTTGAATCTAAAAATCTTTCCAAATCACCTCATTGTTCATATTAGAAAGCCTAGAGATATTAAACCAAATAATTTTATAAAAACATATTGGTATATTTTTCAGTTGACATATATTGCCTAAAAAAGTACTAAGTAATATCTGAATGATGGTTGAAAGTAGCATCACTAACATAATTATTTCACTTTTAATCTTCTAGCTGTCTAGAAACTAAGCTGTTTGCGTGCGTACACACACACACACACACACACACACACACACACACACACATGAAACATCTTGGGGGAAAAAAGTTCTATACATTCAATATTGTTCTCCAATTTTGTTAAATGACAGGTAAGAAGAATTATTTTTTAAAAATATTAATTATATGTTATGCTATTTCATTCCTTTGAAATATAACATGCATTTCTTTTTAGAGGGTTATGAAATAAATCTTTTCCTAAGCAGTTGCCCTCAGATAAATCATTTAAAGCTATCTGGTCGCCAACTTCCCAATCAATGAAAGGATGAAGTTGGACTATATGGCTTTGGGGACCATTCAAGTCCCAAATCTATGATCACATAGGATGTTATTTTCTTCTAAAAGCAGAGTTCCCATTTTCCTTATGAATACTGAATTCATCTTACTGAATTTTTATTAAGTCTTCCTTGTATCCTTTGTGAAATGTTTCTGTCCAGTCTTCTTTAATTTTGTTGTGGTTGACAAGACTAACTTGAGTTTGTGAGATTATAGTAATACTTTTTTGAGAGTTTTAAGATCTATATCATACTCATTTAAAAGAGAAGTCATTTATCACAAGAAAAAAACAACAATTTTAAAATTTGAACCTACTATGTCTTAGAAAAAAAATTATATTTCCAACCTACATAGAAATACCAACCTGTGTGAGTATAGGTTGAGTCCACTTGGTTATTATGCTGATAACCCAGTATCTGGATACAGACACAATAAAGACAGTTATCATCTGTGTGCTCCTGAAGCCCAGTGTCTTCTGTATTTTCTAAAAACTGAGAAGCATCTGAATGACTTGTATTCATTATTTCAGTGAGACTAATCTGCTGTCGGAGCATTTGAAATGGACTTTTTATAAGATCTCCAGTACCAGAAGGAAGACCTATTCAGAGGCAAAAATAAAACACAATGAAATAATGATAGGAGAATTTTTAAAAGAACTTAGTATGATCAAAATCATCTTTCCAAGAATCTTATGACAGGGTCAATTTTTTGAGTAGGAAAAAAAAAACCACCCACAAAACTCTATCACTATACAATTACAATTTTAATGAGGGTCATGGGGAATTAGATAAAATGCTAACATTTTGCTCTAAAAATGTAAAAAGCTCTAATTTAGTCTAACGATAGCACTCATGTTTTGTGGCTCAAATTTTGGGTACAAGTGAAAAAGGAAAATGTGATATAATAACATAAGAGATATCTATAATCATTGTCATCATTCATAAGAAGAAAGGGTCTTAAGGAACAGTATTTTTTTACAGAAAAAAGTTAAGTTTTTTTTTTTAAAAACCATGATAATATAGATAAAGGAATATAACTAGATAAACTCATTCACTAGAATAATTAGACATTCAAGTTTTCCCACTTTGGGAGTATTTGCTATTTATATTTCAGTCATTTCAAGTATTACTCTGTTAAGAATGAAACCAACCTATTTGCCTCAACAGGTAGAATGCAAGCTTACAAAATTCTGGAAGTGGTATATTGTGAAAGTAAAATGACAAAAAGGCATATTCCCCAAATTTTTAAAGCCTTACCCTTTCAACAAAGTCTACTACAGAACACATTTCTTTTCTTCCTTTAACAGAACACATTTCTTAAAGCAAGTAACTTTAACATGATATTTAACCAAGAACTTTTTAATAGAATAATAGTTATTACCTCCTGAATCAGGTAGTACTCTCACAACACGATCATCACATGGAGGTACAGTTTTCTTCTGAAAATAAGGAATATCCTTTACCTAAAATTTTGAAATAAGATCATGGGAACTATCTCCAGAAAGAAAATAAGTAACATTTCTCCAATCAAATGAAAACAAATGTCATTTTTAAAAAGTTGTTAGTGGTACTTAAATGTACAATGTAAAAAATTTAAAGGACATTATTCATAAATGAAGCACATTGTGAGGAAGAGATTATAACACCAGTCAGATTGGCAAACAAATGCAAGGAAATGGAAGCTTGAAGGAACTGTTGTCAATCAAGGAGAGAAGGAAGGAAGATTCCAAAGACGAATCTGGTCAGGGAGGCAGTTAAGAAAAGCTAGCATCTGAAACTGGACACTACTTCTTCTCTTGGACTCTGGAGAAGGAGCCAGCAGACAAACTGCTCTGGATTCCTGGCTAGTGACTTAACATTGAAAAGATTGGAGTATAGCTCTGAAGAACCTTTTCTGTTATCAACAATATCCCCTCAGAGACAAGGTAACTTTACTTCCCTGTACTGAATCTCATCGAAGATTACGGAGACCCTAAATTTCCTCTTTCCTTCTCCCACTTCTCGAACTTCTTTTCTTTATGAATAAATTCCTTTCAGAAAGAGCCATAGTGTGAGAGTAGTCTTTTTGAAATTTCTGATAACTCATCACATTGAGAAGAGCTGTTAGGACCAAGAGAGAGAGACAGGACCAACAGAGAGAGACAGGAGGGGGGCAGAGGGGAGTGAGAATCCTAGCTTTCCCTCTAAACTATTTCCTGGTGTCATTGCTCCAGCACTTCTCTGATACCTTAAATATCCTAGTGAGGAGCATCTATTACAACATCAAAGTTGGAAGGGCCCTCTAAAGTCATCTAATCCAACTAGTCCCTTCTATAACATATACATGAAAAGTGGCCATCAAGACAATTCCCAAAATGGACTATTCCTGACTGGAATTGATCTAATGAATAAGACCATAATGTTAGAGAGTTGCAAAGTATTTCAGAAAATCAAGTTGAATTGCTCACTTTCCAGATCTGGAGCCTGAGCTCCAAACCCAAAGAGGCAGCAGAAACTTCTGGATAGATGCTACCAAAAACACAGTACCTGAATAAAATGCAAGAGGAATTAAAGTATAGAGCAGAGGAAACATGCTGTTGAAGACAAGGAATATGGTAGGGGTTAAAAGTATGAGAGGAGGGAGAATGATATCCTAGAGGACAATGGAAATAAATTATTATATAGTAAGACAGCTTCTACCTGAAAATCCCTGTCAAGATATAGCTTAAAATCACATTTGCAAAAATCAACACTCATTCCAGTGCTAATTCTTAAGAAAAAATACACATAAAAGTACCTGAAATATTTCATTGATATCCACAGGAAGGGCAAGTCCAATGTAATCATCTGAGCTACCATATGTAGCATTGGATACCATGGACCTAACTGAGGAGGAGCGTTGCAGTGTATTTTGATTAATAGGACTTAATAGATCTTCTTTATCTAATGAAGCATAACTTAGAGCTTTCATGAACCTAAAATACCACAAAGAATAAAAAACCATCGAATTAGTTTAATTTGTCATCTTAATTAACATACAGATTTATAAAAGTCAAAATCTACCTATTAGAACACTTAAGATAGATAAGCAACACTGTCATTTAGGATCATTTGAGTATTTTAAACATTTAATTATAATAGTCTTATTTATATTGCTATTAATATTTATTAAAGATCCCAATAAGCTATATAAAATAGCCTTAATAGCAGATGGCCAGACTTCCTGGAAAAGTTGTTAACACCTGCAGAGAAAACTAAACAATCCCCAGTTGTCAAACACTACCTTGAGATCTCTAGTTCCTGAATCATCTCAAAAGCAGAATTGTAATCTGGTGCCACACATCACTAGTACATAAAACAAGGCAATGTAGGAGGTTGGTTAGAGTTCCTAGTTCTATGGACATCTATACCAAAACTGTAAAAAGCACAATATTTGTGAACAACAAAAACAATTTCTTTATAATGGCTAGCATTTATATAGCACTTTAAAGTTACAAAGTTTTACAAATATTATCTCATTCTATCTTCACAAAATCATGGGAAGTAAGTAGTGTTATCACAGACAAGGTAAGTGAAACAGAGGTTGAGTGACTTTCCCAGGTTCATACAGCTACTAAGTGAGTGAAGTTTGGATTTCTCAGGTCTTTCTGACTCCAAGCCCACTGCTCTGTACACTGCAGCATTACCTAGTTGCCTCAATATCTTTATAAATATTTTCTCACAAAATGTCCAGGGTAGCAGAAGTCAACCAAAATCATTCATGTTTTATATGATTTAGTCCACGAATGAAAAATTAAAAATCCAATTCGATAAATATACATTAAGAACCAACTACATGAAAGGCATTTGTACCAGGTACGAGGGACAAATGGACAAATTTCATAAATAGTCCTTACCCTCAAAAAGCTTACATCCTAATGTAAATGATGTCTGCAAAGACAAGTATAAGTGAAAGTAGCCACAGCCTCATGAGATGGAAAAGACTTCTGACCTTGAAGCTCATTGATTTAATTCAATATATGTCCAAACAACTATCTTCTTGACCACATGAGACCAATAAATGGTCCTGACTGTAATCAACCAGTGGATAAAAAGCAAAATCAAAGCAATGCTTAAATTTTTTGTGCTTTACCAAGAGGCTCAAAACCCTAATACTTTGTTTATTTAAAATTGCATTATATACCCAATGAAATTGCACGTTGGCTGTGGGAAGAGTGGGTGGAGGGGAGGGAGGGAAATAATGTGATTATTATAACCAAGGAATAATGTTCTAAATTTACTAAATAAACTTATTCAAATGGAAAAAAATAAAAATTGCATTATACCTCATATTTATACAATACTTTACACCGTTGAAAGCACAAACCATCAGATGTTTCTAACAACTCTGTGATGTAGAAATAAAGGCTGAGAGAGGTTAACACGGCCCATGTAAAATCTATCACTAATCATTAGGACTAGCAGGACTAGATCTTAAATCTAGGTCTTCAAGAATTCAGCATCACTTCATCATAATGAAGCACTGAAGTAAGGCATCACACAATTTTTAAATTTTTTACTATTGCAGGCATTTATGATTTTATCATTGTGGGTAATGTCTTCTATCAATGCAGACTAAAATCCCTTCAATGCCTTATGAAAAAGCAACAGAGGCAAAGGAAAAGTCCTAACAAGGTGTTCTAGGGAAGTATATACTTTTAGCTGGGTGAATCAGGAGTGGCTACAAGGAGGAGCTGGCATATAAGGTGAGCTTCCAGAGATGATAAAACTGAAGGCCAAAGAGGAAGATATGGCATATTCAAGGTATAGGGACATGGCTTACAAGAATTTATATCAGTAGCTAAATTCTAGAAGAATTAGAAGAATAGTTTGGCTAGAATGCAGAATGGATAAGGGATATATAAAAATAAGGTTGGAAAAGTAGGCAGGAAGAACTAGATAATAAAGGACTTCAATGTGACATTAAGGACTTTTTTCTTAGATGTAATAGGTTAGTGAACATGTAGAAAAGGGTGGGAAGATAACGAAGAGTTGGCAAGGATTTATCAAAAATAGTTCTTGCTAGACTTACCTCATGTCTTTTTTGAGAGGCTTATTAAGCAGAGTAGGGAAAGAAATGCTAATAATACTGGACCATTTGTTTGCTACATGGTAGAAGGGACTCTTGTTCAGCACAGGTTAAACCAAATTGTCTCTGAAATCCCTCAAACTCTTGATATTATGAGTCCATGCACACCTTCCCCTAACTTTTGTACTTTTAGGTGTTCCACCTCTAACCATGTTGACCTCCATATGCCAGTAAGATGTTTCACTTCAAGAATGAGTTCGAGGGGCAGTAGGATGTCTCAGTGGAAGGAGAGCAAGACCCAGAGATGGAAGGATCTAGGTTCAAATCTGGTCTCAGATACTTCTTAGCTGTGTGACCCTGGGCAAGTCACTTAATCTCCATCACCTAGACCTTACTACCCACCCTTCTGTCTTGAAACCAATACACAGCATTGATTCTAAGATGGAAGGTAAGAGTTTTTTTTTTTTTAAAAGAATGAGTTCAGATGCCATTTTATTTTTCCATGAAGACCTACTCAGTTTCCCTAACTAAAAGCAGTAACTCCCTCTTAAAAGTTTCTTAAACTATTCTGTTTAATTTCTCCTGTGTAATCATATTCAAATATGTAATATAGTTATTTGTGTACACATTTCTTCCTTGATTAGACTCCAAGGTTTCTTTAGTTTTTTTATATTTATCATACTTATTAAACATTACAACAGCAAATTAAACTTTTTCTGTTCCCATTTACATTTTAAATACATGAATTTCAATGATTAAAAGGCCATTATTTTTCAGTTACTATATATCTAAGCACCTGGAAAATTTATTTATTCTCATTTATTTTTCCTTTGATACTATTGTAGAATATATATTGTTCTTTTAATTTTACTTTTTTCATTCTGCCTTTTTTAGAAATTTCTTTCCAGAGTTCTTTCATTACACTTGAAAATCTAAATTCCATTACATCAGTTTGCTAGAATTTAACCATTTTCCTAATGTTTAATATAAAAGTTGGGTCTAGTTTTGTGCAATTACAAATGACACTGCAATGAAATTCTTTAAAGAGAGTTTTATTTCCTCTTATTAACATTTCAAGGTATATTTCCAAAAATTATTTGGGGGGGGATTACTTTCATAGTATACTGAGCCAAATTTCTTTACCCAAAAAGCTATATTAATTTCTAATTCCACCACAGTACTACCAATATTGTTCTGTTGTTTTTAATTATCTGTTCCAATATGAGAAAAGTTGTTTTAATTTGTATCTCTCAGTATTAGGGGCTAAACATTTTTTTTCAAATAACAATTTGGCACTTATATAGTGCTTTAAAGGTTTGCAGCATGCTTTAGCTCATTTGACCTTCACAACAAGAAAGGTGATGTTATTCCCATTTTACAGAGAGGAAACTGAGGCAGCCAAATAGGGCTAGTTTTGGAGGGTGGATTTGAACTTTAGTCTTCCTGATTTCAGGTCCAGCACATCATGCCCTGTGCCACCTACCTGACATAATTAACAATTTGTGTTTCATTTTGAGTAAACTGTACTTTCAATACCTTTTGCCCAATTACCTATTAGGGACTAAAAGATGCCTCAGTAAATTTCAAAAAGCTTTTTTATATACTTTAGATGTCAATACCTATCTATCATACTCATTAGAAATATTTTTTTTTAGGGGGCAGCTGGGTGGCTCAGTGGATTGAGAGTCAGGCCTAAAGATGGGAGGTCCTCGGTTCAAATCTGGTCTCAGACACTTCCGAGCTATGTTAACCAGGGCAGGTCACTTAACCCCCATTGCCTAGCCCTTATTTCTCTTCTGCCGGAACTAATACACAGTATTGATTCCAAGACAAGTGGGTACAAGTGGGTAAGTGTTGGGTTTTTTTTTAATTAACTAAATAAGTATATTTCATCCCTAATAATTTCTATTTAACAGAAGTCATTTCCCCTCCAAAATTAAGGTATACACTATACCATTTTCTTCCACTTTTAATATAGTTTCATTTAGCAGAAAATCAGTGAGCTAAGGAATTATGATATATGTCTAAATCCATTTTCTACCATATAGAAGATTTGTTTTAAGAAAAAAACCAACCCTTTCCTTGGTAATTTTACAGCATTCATATTTTAAATATATCTTTTTTTGGTGATTCATTAATTTTTTTTCTCTTACAGTATATGCATGTCCCTTAAATATCTAAATTAAGAAGCATGGTCATTTAATCCAACCTATCCAAATATTTTGTCTTTGCAATTATTCATCTTCATTTTAGTCTTTATTGCTTTACAATGTACTTATACATACCATATGGATTTCAAAGTAGGTTAATTACAAAGTATTTGATGATTTGTGTTGCTAATATAAATAGTATTTCTTTTATTAGTTTATTATATCATTATTTCCAGTATATAAAAATCAACATAATTTTTGTTGGTTAATCTTTTATCTTAGAAATTTCTGAATTCATCTACTCTTTTCAATTTACAATTAATTTTCAATGAATTGAGATTACATTTAACATGACTGTACCAACATTGACCTGCATGTCTGTAACTCTTTCTGCTCTCCATTTGGATTTTCCAGATATACTACTAAGTAATCTGCAAATAACAATTTGACCTCCTTTTTAATTTCTATAATTTATCTAATGTCTTTTTCTTGTTTTATTCTGGTTGATAGTATTTTCAATACCATGTCAAAGAGAAATGGTGAATATTTGTTTTGTACTCATTTTTACTACAAATATTTTTAATGGTTTTCCACTGTATACCATATTAGTTATTAGCTTTAAGAAAGATGATTTTCAATGGACTGAGGTAAAATCTTTCCATTCCTATTCCTTTTAGAGTTTCTGGCACAAATTAATGCTGGAAAAATTTTCCACTTCCTTAAACATATTGGTAAAAATTTTGGTTTATTTTCTTTCGTTTATATGTTGCAATATATTGATTTCCTAATGTTAAAACAATGTTCCAAACCTGATACAAAGCATATTTGGTTTGGTTAATTAAAAATTAAACTAGTTGGAGTAATAATTTTTAAAATATACAAATATGTACATGTTTATGTGTGTATGTATACACTTATAAATCAAGGAAATTAAGCCATAATTTCTTGAATGTTACTTTTGCCAAGTTTAAAATTAACACTATGTATTTATGAGAAATCACATAATAGATAAAAGGTTAGCTTTCAAGTCAGTAAACCAAGGTTCAAATCCTACATATGACAAAAATGGCTGATTAAGTAATGGAGAATTTTCTTAACTTCTCAGTACCTTAAGCAACTCTTTAAAATCCTAAATTAGAGGTCAATGAAGATCTAGGTCTAAGGAATACACAGCAGAAGTTCCCAAAGTAATAAAATCAAAAGTCCAGATCTTACACACACACACTCTCTCTCTTACACACTCTCTCTCTCTCTCTCTCTCTCTCTCTCTCTCTCTCTCTCTCTCTCTCTCTCTCTCTCTCTCTCTCTCTCTCTCACACACTCATAAAAGGTACTGCTACTATATTATAACATTATGACCCTCATTTTATAGTTGAGAAAATGGAAGTAGAGGTTGGGATTTGCCCAAGGTTACATAGTGAGTAAATGTTTAGGATATATTTGAACTCAAATCTTGACTGCAGGCCTAGCATTATATTCACTGTGCCTCCTCTACATTTATGATAATCTATACAATGCAAGAATTATTTCTTCTTCGGAAGTCCTGAAGAATTCATTTTGAAATTATCTAAGCCAGATATCTATCTCTCCTTTTCTAGCATCTTCAGGCACAACATAAGCTTAATTCATTTAGATTTTCCTTTCCTTCTATTTCTGTAGACATTCAGTATATGAATCTGGCTCTAAGGAATCCTTTAGCTATATATCACAGATTTTTTAAAAATAGTATCATTATCATCTTTTAAATATTGTCATTATTTTTCTGACTTCATTAATTTAACCATTGTTTACTAATATTTGTTTTCCTTGTAATTTTCTTTTACTGATACTACTCCTTTCTTGGGGGTGGGGGGAGAAGAGGGGGTGAAACAAATTGGAGGAATATTAAGTCTCTCCATCTTACCCAGGCTAAAGTACAGCAGCCACTCATGGGCCTAATCCTGATTGGCATGGGAGCAATGACTTGTCCCATTTCCAGTTTGGGTCAGGTTGCCCCTCTTTAGGCTGCCCAGTGGCACTCTGCACTGGGTTCACACATTGGTACAGGCCTTAGTGCAAACACTTAATCTGTTTTTGTCTTTACGTAATGATCCAAGGTAGTATCCAATTAGAGGAGTATGCCACCACACTCAGGTACCACTTATTTCTATTTATTATAAGAATGCAAAATGTCCACCATCCCAAAACCATATAATAAATGAGGCAAGAGCAAGATCTAAAGCAAAATGCTATTATGTTTGCAAAAGTATTTGGTGAATGGGTTTTGTGACAATTATTTTAGTTCCTTAAAGACTTATTTAACTCCCAGCATGAAGAGAAGTTTTATAGATAGATAAACATAGGCTAAATAATAACTTCCAATAATCACAGTTAGCTAAGAAACAAAATGTTCTTTTAATTCTGTAATGTTATGTTTTCACTCTGTGACATTGTCTAGAAATACATTCCAGTTAGGGGGTAGACCTTATTGAAAGAGAACTGCTTACTGTAAGGAATTGTAGGATTTTTCTTTCCATAGTTATTAAAAGAGGAAAGTTACTTTTAAAAATGTTAATGGGAATATCAAAATATCAAATGTATTTTAGTAATAAATATAAAACCACAGAAAAGGATTTATGACTAAAAACATTTGGTTCACCAAGAAAAAAAGTAGAAATTACAGCCACAGTCGAAGATATGTAAAATTCAATGCAATATCTGCTAAGCATTTACCATGTGCAAGTCACAGTGCTGAGTTGTAAAGATACAAAAGCAAATATTATAATCTCTGCCCTCAAGAACCTGAAAGCCCACTGGCAGGAATATGTTATATAATCTTGTTCTCTCTCTCTCTCTCTCTCTCTCTCTCTCTCTCTCTCTCTCTCTCTCTCTCTCTCTCTCTCTCTCTCTCTCTCTCTCTCTCTTTCTCTCTCTCTCTCACACACACACACACACACACACAGTAGGAATTGAAGAGTACAAAAGAGAGTTAATATAAAAATGCCCTAAAAATATTTAAGAGGCAAAGAAAATATTAGCAGGGGGGAATCAGGAAAGGTTTCAAAGAAAAAGTGACACCTGAGGTGATACTTTGAAGAAAGATAAGTAATTTGAAATTCTGAGCTAATATGTATATATATGTGTGTGTGTATATATATATATATACACATATATATGCATATGTATATGTGCATGCATATCTACACACGTACACATAAAATTAAATTCTAATCCAGACAACTTCAGTTCATTTAACTAACAATGTAATCTCCAAGTATTATCAATACTCTAAATTTATTCTTAAGAAAAATATAATACAAAGAGAGGGGGCAATTTCTTCTATCTGTATTGTCTCTACTAAATAGCTGCTTAAAACAAATGGAAATGGAAATTATCACTGAATTTGTTACTGAAATTATTTCTTTTTTAAAAAGAGGTCAACTTTTTGGGCCTTAAAATTGACCTACCTGAAAAGGTTGTTTGTTATTGTAGGTCTTAAGCTCCTGATTCCCCCGACATGCTTCTTTTTAAAATCGATCCTTGCAGAAGCGAGAAATAAATAAAAAAAAAAGCTTGTGACTTATGTGTCCTAGCAAAGTATGTATGTTTATTTTCAGGGTCTACAAGGAGTTTCTCTACCCCCCTTGCAACTGCAAGAATCAATTTCAAATCATATCAGACAATCGGGAGCTTATAACCTACCATAGTAAACAATTAATAACTGTCATTTATAATGCCTAAATAGACATAAAACATTTCTAAAATATTTTAAGTTATAGGTTAAATTATAGGTTAAATCTCTTAACCTGAATTATAATTAACTTAAAAATGTTTGCTTACCTGCTTGGTGTTAACCTTGAGTCAAGGCTACCAGCCTTCATGGTAATGGTGTCAGTAAAAAGAACATCTTTTGCTGGTGACGCCAAAGCTTCAGAATGAGATAAAGATGGATGCATTCTTTGTTGTTGCAATCTTTTCAATGTAGCATAACCAAAGGCATCTCTAGAACTTGTATAGCTAAAGTTATAATCTGCTAGACTTTTAACTGTAGCAACAGAGGGGGCTTTAAGGGACTGTGCTCTACGAGGAAGTGTATGAGAAGAACCTGGTGGCACCAGGGACACAGAGTTTGATTTTGAAAGAGGCAGGTGGTTAGACTGTGATGTTGAACAGTGGCTTGTTTTAACAGTTTTAGTACTTACCACTGTACTCAAACTTCCACAGTCTGTGTCCATTGTTGTAGGGTCCACGCCTACTGTCTCTCTTGAAGGACTTGAGCTCATAGAGCTTATACCACTCGTTGTAGTATCTGTATTGAAACTTTGGCTACGTATCTTCATATGTGAACTTGTAGAGTTGTCGACAACTAATCTTTCTCTGCTTGTGTTTTCCCTGTGATTTTCTGTACCAAGACTCTTTGTAAATTTTAGATCATTTTCTCCAATACTAGGTGTGCTACCAGTGTCTTCAATTTGCTTGTTTCCAACAAAAGAAGTTTCTAATCTTAATGTTTTCTGAACTTTGGAAAGGGATGTGAAATCATCACTATGATTAAAGTCAATACTGGATGGTTCTGTAACTGTTCGGTTTCGCCTAATGCCAGATTTATTTTCAGATGTCAACTTGCCCCCTTTTGGATCACTGCTACTACGATGTTTTTTATTAGGCAGAGTAAGGGAATTTAAGATACGATTCTTCACAAGTCTACTAGAGGCAAAAAAGGGGAATGGATTTTTATCCTTTATAGGTCCAGTTCGATCATAAATTGTTTGCTCTGCATCCTCATTGATATCAAGGAAAAACGTACTAGTAGAGCTGCTGCCAAACCGGTCATCCTCCATTATAAACATACCTAAAATAAAGGTGCCACATTATTAAATGCATTAAAATTACAAATATTCACTCTAAATTTTAGTGACCATTTGATCTTAAAACTTAGGTAGGTGTTGTAAATTAATGTTCATATAGGTCATCAAACTATTAGATATACTGAATCTCATCAGAAAGCTATCCTTGAAAAAGTAATACCTGAGGAATAGCCAAAATTTATATAGTACCGTGAGGTTCACAAGAGGCTTTATATGCACTGTCTTATTTGAACAAGCATCAAGTCACAAGGTGGGTAGATGAGCAAAATGAAAATGAAAATATTACTTAACTTGTGTATGCTAACTGATTTAGTAATTGCCAGAAGTCAGATTGAAAGCCAGATGTCTCTTACCTCTATATCCAGAACCCTCTCCATTCTGCCCAGAATGGATAATATGTCATTGCTATGTAAAGACTATTTCATAATGAGGTCTTTCCTCCTAGCACTTCTAGTGATGAGGGAGGTGGGGGGATGGGGGGAAGAGGCGCAGTCCTAGGCTGGTGTAACTCACAACAGAAGGTGATGCTTTAGCAGATCAGTAACATCTCAAAGAGCCAAAATGATATCAGGGAAGGGGCATATTAATACGATACACAACATTTCACAAACAAGAAGCTAGAATTGGAGTCATATTTTTTGATCCCGTGCTCAGAGAACACACAAATCATGAACAGAAGAGAAGATTGATGATTTTTTTAAAACCCTTCCCTTCCATCTTTGAATTAATACTGTGTATTGGTTCCAAGGTAGAAAGGTGGCAAGGGCTAGGCAATGGGGGTCAAGTGACTTGCCCAGGGTCACATAGCTAGGAAGTGTCAGAGGCCAAATTTGAACTTAGGGCATCCCCTCCCCTCTTCCCCCCTCCCCCAAATCCACCCTCCTGTCTCTAGGCCTGGCTCTCAATCCACTGAGCCACCTAGTTATCCCTGAGAAGAATGATGATTGAAAGACTTGTACTGTGGATGAACTTCAGCAGATTTATAAGTACATTCACAAATTTAATAGTTCCAATCAGAGATCTGTAGCTAAATTATAGTGCTTAAGCTTTATTTCTTCTTAACTATTTTCTACTCTCAGAGCTACAGCAACTGTCATAATACATATAGCCTGATTATTTTGTAAGAAAAATAAGAAATCAGGAATAAAGAGGAAAAAACAACAATAAAACAACATGATAAAAGTAAAGGCTGGCAAGGAATTAAGGCAGCTCCACATTACATCCTACAAAGTTTCACACATTAAATTCAAAGTAATACCAACAGGAACCTTATAAATAAAGAAGGAAAAGTTATGAGAGGAAAGTGAAACCAAAAATTGATGTTCAATTCCCAAAGTGTATAGGCAGAGTCCTCCAAGAGCCTTACCCCTCTGATAATCAAGATGCTGTAGTTTTCTCTTTGTGCTATAATAGTGTGGAGCAAATAGAGATTTTCACATGGAATGAATTCCAGAATCCCACTTCCTCATGCTCAACTAAAGTGTTGCCATTCAAGCAATCTAAAGAAGGTAGTTGCTGTCATTTTTTATGTCTAAGTTCTCAACTCTGAATGACAAACAAGTTAAAGGCAGAGTTGATTGGGATTTAAGATGGACAGGGGAAAGCTAGATGACCCAGTGGACCCTAGTTCAAATCTGGCCTCAGACACTTCCCAGCTGTGTCACCCTGAGCAAGTCATTTCACCCCCATTGCCTAGCCCTTACTACTCTTCTGCTTTTAACTAATACAGAGGATCAATTCTAAGACAGAAGATAAAAGTTTTGTTTTGTTTTTTTTAGAGGGGGAAAGTAGATAGGAGTATATGCTTCACTGAACTGGGAAGCATTTTATTTCAAAATTCTCAAGGAATTTCTATGTCCGAAGGAACTATTCTCAAAGCAATGGGAGAATACCTGGTTAGAATGTCTGAACTATCTAGAATAGAGGTACTTAACATTCTTTGTGTCATAAACTCCTTTAGCAATCTAGGTAAATTACACGTTAAAAGTAAGAGCTTTTTTCAGAATAATGTTTTTAAAGGCATAAAATACATAGCATTACAAAGGAAACTAATTATATTGAAATATATTTATTTTAAATTTATTTTTAAGTTCACAGACTGTAGGTTAAAAATATTCCTGTTCTGCATTAAGGGGATGTAAATCTTTAATTGGGTGTTATTGCTAAATGACAGATTACATGTCTTAAAGAGAGTCTCCCAATCACCGTAAAAGAAAAAAAAAATGCTTTCATGATAAAGAACCAACTCAACATATCTTGAAATTTCACATACAAACAAGAATTTTCACCCTATTTAACTGAACTGTAATAAAGCTTACTTGATGGTGCAGATTCACTTTCACTATTGTGTCTAGAGCTGGTAGATTCAGAGTTTAGACTCAGAGTGCTTGGGACAGAAGAAAGTTCATTGCAGAGCTGCTCCATGTCATCTGGAACCACTGGCCATGGTTGTTTGCGACTGTGTCTCACAGCATCCCAATTGTGAAATTTTAGGATATCACATCCTTGTTTAGTTTTGGCTATCAGACCAAGCACGTAGACACAGGTTCTGCATAAATTGTTACATAAAACATGGAATTTTTTGGAACCAACAATTTAAATGAAAAAGTAATTTTCTATAAATAAATTATTACCCTACTATTTTTTATATTTCCTTAAAAAGCCATTGTACATAAAAGTCAGTTACATTTCAAAGCTCCTTGAAACCTTTGACCATTCTATTAGATGTGGGGACCAACCCTAGATTTCCTGTATTTCTTCTGTTTGATCACAAGAAGCAGCTTCATGAAACACTGTATCTTGATATATGTATGCATATGTATATATGTATACTTATGCTATAACCCTAAAAGTTTCAAACAGCTGCAGATGATCAAAAGAAGCAGTTAACAGGTATCCAATTGATAAGAAATCAAACCACTCAAAAATTAAATGACTGATATAAATGGTTAGTACTATCTAAAGCTACTCTCACCTTGAACCTTGGATAAGAGCAGGCCTATGCACTAAGAGAATGAAAGACACATTTCTCTATATTTTTAGTCTCTTGCTTAATTAATTGCTCTCATCTGTCATCCTCCCAATATACTCTGTCCCAGCACTCCTTCTAGAAAAAAGAATCAACAACAACCACTCCAATACCTCTTAACATGCTTATTCCCACCATCATTCATAAGATAACAAGGGCTCAAATATGCCTTTCAGAAGTATAAGAATTCCTTCTACCTGCCTATTATCAATGATTATATAATTCTTTTACTGCAAGCATATTGGAAATGTAATTTCATAAAAAAAACTCATGAAAATTTATTCTGAAACTACTTATATCAATAAGTAGATGTATTTTATTTTTTTTAAATGTATCTACTGAAAATGATTGAGATGAAAAATAAAGGACAAAAGTCAGTATCTTCAAAACAATTAAGAAAGATTTCTTACAAAAATATTCATTTTAAATATACCCACTATACATGTATTTAAATAACTATAGGATCACACTCATAAAATTGAAAATTTTTCTTAAGCATAGCTGCATTTACAACAAACTTAAAATGCTATATAACTTGTTTTCTTAAAATACAGAAAAATCTGATAGGTTAGAATTCAAAGTTACTCAAGTCTGTATCTGAAGCTAGTTATTTATAATGTAATAAGTGATTTCTTTTCAAAGATGGTATAAATAATGCTCAATGATTAGGCCTTGCACTTAATTATTTAAATAGTGATGAAAGTTTACAGTGAGCTAATGAAAATTCTCATCTGGTCATTACTATTCCTGGCTTGGGACTAAGGATACAATGGATGGCTAAAGACAAGATTTTTGTGGGGAGAATAACAGGTCTAAGTCAATTTAATTCAACAAACATTAATTGACTAAAATATAGAAGGCACTGATATGTATTAAAGATATAACAACAAAAGATGGCAGTCTCTTATTTTGTTATATATAAAGTATGACACAAGGACGAGTACGATGAGGGCAGGGTAGAAATTCAAACAAAAGGTTCCAGGAAAATTTGAGGAAGTAGGGATTATTAGAGAAAAATCTTCAAAAGCAGAGATGCAGCAAGAATACATTCAAGAAATGAGTAAGGTGAGTAAATGTAGGAGATAGCATGTAAAGTTTGGAGTAATGATCTCCAAACATTTTTGATTGTGCACTGGTATTAGTTTTAAAGAAAATTCATCCACACAAGCACCCACAATATATGAAAATTTATTTATAAATTATACACATGTATTACTATGCATATAAAATAAACACAAAAGAAAATTTCAAAGGATGAGATAAATAATATTTTTAAAATAAAATTTTATTTTATTTCTTCCCATAGCCCAATAATCCTCTTACATACACTCCTACTTTGGAGATCATCACTGGTTTGGGGAACAACTAATATCCCTCTTTTGGGATGAAATGTATGAAATAACGTGGAATAAGGCTGGAAAGGTGGCCTAGGACCACATTATAGAAGGTATAAAATATCAAGCAGATAAGTTTTAATTTTATCCTTGAAGCATTAACAGCAAGTTTTCTCCAAATCATTACTAAGCCTGGCAATGACATTCATTCCTTTTATTGATCCAATAAGCATGTATTAAGCATCTATTATATGTAGAGATACAAAACAGTCACTATTCTTAAGAAATACACACGGTGAGGGGTGGAGAATGAGTCAGCATATAACATATATGAAGATAAATGAATACAAGAGACACACAGAGAATAAGTCTAAAATCATGGACGAGGGGAGGGGGGCACTAGAGGGAGTTGTTATCATAGTAACTGAGGGAATAGGGATAAACTCTGGAAAAGAAATATTCCAAGAGGTGGAAAAAAAGAGCACATTCTATTCATGAGTAAAATTTATACAAAAGCATGGAGACTAAAGATGAATAAACCAAAGAGCAGGTAAAAGAAAATAATGAATGATAAATATGAGAAAAGAGATATGAAACAGAGAGAGCTATTAGAAAACTATTGAAATAATAGAGGTGAAAAATAATGAGAATCTGAAACAAGATGGTGTTTGTTGCAATGGAAAGAATGAAATTAATTAAATAGAATTACTATATATAGAATTGACAAGCCTCAGCAAGTTAAGTGGTATGAAATATGGAGAAGAAAGAAGAGAAGGAAAATATTAGAATGAAAACAAAGGTAACTAAAAGGACTAGAAACACTCAACAGAAATATGGTCAAACCTGTAGCTCAGAAAGATTATTTTTTGCAGCTGTGTGAAGAATGAATTGGGCTGAGAAGAGACCACTTAGAATCAAATTTGTAATTTCTATTCAGCAAGTTTATTTAATCATCTGAAACCAATTTGCTGATATTTACAGTAATAATTCAGAAGTATTGATCCCAAACAAGTTCTATTCCTGGTGAGACCTGGAGAAAATCATTTCACTTCTCTAGGCCTTAAGTTTCCTGATCTATAAACATGGAAGTTACTCTGAACTGTGGTCTTATTATCACAAAGATCTATAAGACTAAGAGCTCCTTCACAGTCAATATTTCTAGTTATAACCCTTACAAAATTATGGATCAAACAGATGAGGTTTATTGTCTAATATAGTGTACTCAATGCTAAAGAAAAATGTTTTGAATTCCTATTGAAAAAAACATTAAAAACAAAAACATACCCTCTAATAGAGAGAACCTCACAATGCTGTGCTAATGCCATTATATCTGGAATCACATTCTCCTCTTGAAGCAAGTTAAGACCCCAATTTGATGATCCAATATTACCCTGGAATAAGAAAAAAAAAATTCCTCTGCTTTTAGATAGGGTTATAAAACAAAGAGACTTTTCAAGAAACTTGGAAAAATGAAAAGATATAAAAAGTATCCCTCTCTATAAAACAAATGCAACAACCTCCCCCTCCAACCCCCCATGATGGAAGAATTAAAACAAACAAAAAGATTTTCCCAGGGAAAACCAAACTCTTCAAAAAGATTACTGTGGAAGGATTTGCTTTTCAGAATGAATACAAAACAGATTAGTGTAGATGATTTTAGTCTTGAAAAAGTAATAGTAATAATAGAAATTCCAAAGAAATCTATGTAAGATAATATACCACTAAAGGAAAAAAATACAGACTCCAGGAAATGGCAAAGCTATCACATATTTGCCACATATTTATTAAGTACTAACCAAGGCCCAAAGGGCTGCCTTCAGCTGCTTAACTCCTTCCCACTTATCCAACATCGGTGAACGAATTGTGTAACTGAGATCTGGAACAACACTCTGGATAGGGAGGTAGGGAAAAAATATTATTGTTAATAATGATACAGTAGGTTTCCTTTTTTGCTATTAATTCCCAATTACAAGTTACTTCATTAATGGTATGCTAGGTTACATAAAATATTCTAATAAAAAATGTTTTTCAAATTCAAATAGCAGCTAGTTTCTTAAGGAATTTTTTGTTTATTTAGTCACAACTACTTCCTGATAAATTCCTATTTTCATCATGGCCTGGCCATGCAAGAAGTCAAATACAGACACACTAGCAGCACACAATTACAATGAAGATGCACAAAAATCACTCACAGGTGTCTAACCCCAAGTCATACATCTGCACGATATACATTTATGTTCTTCCTTTTTGTTATTAAATTTAGATATTTTCCTTTTTAAGGACAATAGCAATTGTATTATGAGTGTGTGTTTACACACATGCAATACATAATACACTTACACATATACAGGGTGTTTGTGTCTTTCTGTATGTCTGTCTCCAAGATCTGTCCCACTTTCAGACACAGACTACGTAATCCTAGGCAAGTAGCTTAATTACTAAATGTTCTCAGGAAAGTCACCAAACCATATACTATAGAGAAAATGCTCTGTATTTGGTAGAGGGAGTCTCTTTACTCAAGAGACTCTCAATAATCTGCTGAAAACTCAGAACTAGTTTTTATCTGTAGCTACACTAAGACTGAGATAGAATTATGACAAATAATTTCAAAGTTTTTGATCAGTTGTGGAGCACCTAATTCAATCACTCAGTCTGCTGCTATTATATGATCCTTTTCAAAAAACAAGTTGTCACAATTTCACATTTTAAAAAGTCAGTCATGCACCATAAGCAAATCTACAATGAAATTGCATCTTTACCTGTACCTCCAACAAATGACAGCCTGTTTTGTGGTGTACCAATTGTCCATAAAGGTGTATGGGAAGATAGACATGTGGTCGCTGTAATCTAGTGTAACAAAAATGATTTGATAAAAAACTTATTTGATCCATTCCAAGTATGTTGATTTAAAATATTACTGACACTATAAAAGAAAATTAGACAGTTTGCCTAATGATTTCTACATTAATACATAATCAACATGGTAGGATGAATAGAAAGATAATTAAAAAAAGAAACCAGCTCATTGTAAATTAAATTAGATATTGATGCATGTATTATTTCTGTTAAGGATGATGATACCTTTGGTTACTCCGACGAACATAGTTATCACCATCTACAGGTTTACGATAGGTTGTAAGTGCTTCATTAAGTTGTTCCTCAATTAATTCAACATATTTTGAATTGTATTCCTAAAATGTAACACAGCATTAGTACTACATATGTCAACAGAAATTATTATAAAGCAATACCTAAAGCCCTTGAAAAAAATCATACTAGTATGTAAATTTTCCTTTCATTTGTTATTTTTAAGTCCCTATATATTTCCATATGGTGCTCATTAGTTAAATTCTATTCTAAAGAGAATAGGAAAAAAGTAAGGAAATTGGCCCTAAAAGATGTCAAAATAAGCTGAAAATTTTTAACTTCTCAAACCTCCTGAATTAAGGACTGTTAGGCCTACTTTTCATGCCAAACAGGGAATGTCTTTACCATACTTATGCAAATTACTGGCCAAAAGTGAATGTCAAGATTGCTGCATTAGCTTTATTAAGTTTCTCACATCCTTAGTTTAGGAATGGCATCTATGCATTTTGCCAAAAAATGACCACTATTCGGCAACAGAATGCAAGAGGACCAAAAACCATCAAAAGGACAACTTTAGAGTATAATGATTATATCAGTAACAATATTACCAAGTTTTTATGAAGAATGTTTGTGACTCTACTAATACCTATAAAGAACAAGGAAAAACTATCTCTTTAAGATCATGTATTTTTGCAGCTAATTTAGAAATCTGTACAATTATTGAGGTTTAGTATCAGTTTCATATGTAGGTAGGCATCTAATTTGTTGCAGCAAAAGAAACCCAATGCTAATAAATTATAGGAAAACATGAGAAAGATTGTTTGAAAGCCTTCTCTATCTAAATTAAAACTTCACACACACACACACACACACACACACACACACACACACACACACACAACTATATTTTATATCTTCCTTACATCCCAAAGTTTAAAACTTCTATATCCTGATTGAATTAAACATTACCTTATGCCATTTTTCCATTTGCTTTGTTACATATCCCCTCTCATTAAGATAGGAAAATCCCTTTGGAATAGATAGAAACCTATAAAAGTAATAGAGAAATTAAATTATTCAATACCTAGAATGCTTCAAAGGGCTAAAGTTTAAAGGGCTTTAGCCTCCATAACTAAGAAACTGAGGATTCTTCTATTTATACATCACCTTTAATCCTAAGATACTTTGAAAAATTCTTTGCAAAAAGATATACGAGATCATAGTTCTACCATTTAAGAGCTGGAATTGATCTTGGCAATTAATTAACCTAACCCTCTCATTTTCCAGATGAAAAATTGAGGGTTAAATAAGTTTTCTAAAGTCACACAGCTAATGGTCATAAAATCAGATTTCCTACATAGGATTCTATTCAATACAAATCACTGAGCCTCTCTCTGATTATGTATGAGATTATATGGTAAAGAAGAGAACAGTGAAAAGAAAAAATAACAAAGTGGGTAAATGAAGACAAATAAGTGTTTTTAGCCTGCATGGTATCTAAAATCTTGAAACACATCCTATTGCAAAATACAGAGGACTACTTATTGAAGAAATGTCATATTTTTTGTTCTCCAGAATTTTCTTATTTAGATACAATTTTATTATGAATGTGCTATAAAAATCAATACCAGTGATGTAAGTAAAAAAAAAAACAACAACAACCTCTCCCCAAAACAAGAAAATGCCTGCTTAATATTTACCTAAGAAGGAGAAGCAGACCTTTGTCTCCAAGATGAGATAAAGCTGGTTTCATTTGGATGAGAGCATGAAGGTTGGCCTTAAGGAAAAAAAAAAACAAATTATCAATTGGACAAAAAATCTGAATCCTCAGAATTCACTTAATCATGTACTCAACTTGAAAAATAAATTTAATCATAAAATAACATCATTTTAAAAGTCAAGAATTTTTCTCATACACATTTCAGTATTTAAGAACAAAATGGAAATATTCACCTTGTCTTCACATGCTTCATCTAAAATATCAAGAGCTTCTGAGGAAATAGTTTTATTTTTATCATGTAGCTGGGTCACTAGCAACTCAATTCCCCAGTTACTGAAGAACTCTACATTGGCCCTTAATAATACTCTTAAATGTTTTGTTGCATACAATCTGCATCCCTGAAAAAGGAAAATAATTTATGAAAAAGCAGAATAAATGATCAAACAACAACATGTGTTTTTCATCTGTTAAATCAAGAAATGGACTTCTTATATCAGTTTAATGAGAAGTATCTCATCATTGTGTTACTATACTACACTAAAAAGTTTTAGTAGATTGTCCCTTTCCTCTTCTCTCTTCTCCTAAGAAGATATTTTATTTATCATGTCATGTGGTAAATGAAGTATATGAAAACTTTGTATATACTGGTCTTATTAATGTTTCATCACAATCAACCTGTATTGATTAAAAAGATACTATGTGCGGGGGCAGCTGGGTAGCTCAGTGAATTGAGAGCTAGCCCTAGAGACGGGAGGTCCTAGGTTCAAATCTAGCCTCAGACACTTCCCAGCTGTGTGACCCTGGGCAAGTCACTTGACCCCCATTGCCTAGCCCTTATCACTCTTCTGCCTTGGAGCCAATACACAGTATTGACTCCAAGACGGAAGGTAGGGGTTTATATAAAAAAAAAAAAAAAAATTAAAAAAAAAGATACTATGTGCCAGGCACACTGCTAAATGGTGGAAGATTCAAGTCAGAAAAAGAAAGTGTGAGCACTTGAGGAGTTTATATTTTATCCAAAGAAACAACATGTGTGGTACACAAAATAAATATGAGATAATTTGGAGAGGAAAAGCATTAGGAATAGAGAGTAACCAGGAAATGCTTTTTGTAGAAGCAAGTGTATGGGCTGAATGCTAAAGGAAGTTAGATATTTTTAGAGGTAGAAGAAAGGAATGAATGCATTATAGACATGGAGATCACCCACTGCAAAGAAAAGGAGACAGGAGATAGAATACCTACCTGCATGTTAGGAATTGCAAAACTGATATTGCTCCAGATGGAGGAAGAAGGAACTGACAAGGTGACCACAATCATTAACCCCTATTTCCAATATTTGTAATTGAGTTTGTGTAATTAGAATTTTCTCCCTAGAACTCTCTTTCCCAGCTTCCCATTTTCTTTCTCATGTTATGTACTAACATAGGGATGATATAAGTTTTGTGTAACTCCTCCCTCTCTCAGTTCGTGGGACTGTGGTTGTGGAGGTTATATGAGAGCCAGGCAGGAAAGTTTATTCACATGGTTTTACACTTTTGTTCTTTTTATTTCTTCTACTTCAACTAATTACTAATACATTTTATAAAATATAATACTTAGAATTATTGATATTAATTTAAATCTCACAAGTTTAAGTTATATAAATTATACTTTTCTTTACTATGTTACACTCACATCAGTAGCTGCAGTTAGGATTTTGGAAAGGATAACTCTGGCCAATCCATCTCTACTATAGTCCAAACTTGAAACTGTCAGTTTCAATAAGTGATCTTGGTTCTTCAAGGAACAAAGATTAAGGAGACTAATGAAAAATAAAAAATAAAGATGTTAGAATCCAGTTTGTATATGAAAGAGTAATATGAATCAAACATTAAACTGAAATATCAAAGAATCATCATTTCCACTTATGCATTGTATTTTAAAAATGTTTCGGTGACAATGTATATTTTAACCAAATGCAAGTGTTTGGGTTTTGCTTTTAAAAGCTAGGAATAAAAAATAAGCTTCATCACATACTAAAAATAAACTGTAGGATACTCACCACTGAAATACATTGCATTTTTCGAGCATTTTAACTCCATGAGGATGACAGGAAAGTGTTCCAATAAATAAAAAGTAGTGTTGACTAAGAGTACTCAGTAAACCATTATTCTGAAGGCTTCTTTCAGGTTTCATTCCAGATGAGGAACTAAGCCACTGAACAATATCTTTTACTAGTTCTTCTAAGTATCCTTGCCCATCCTAAAAAGAGAGAAATAATAAAATAAGAAAAGGTTAACCATTAGAAAAACAAGTAATGTTCTATAGCAGAAAAATCAAATTAAGTACAAATAAATTTAAAAATTAAAAGAAAATTGAGGAAAGGTAGAAGAATGAAAGAGAATAAGAGAGAGAAAGGAAGTGTTAGGACCAAAACAAATTTAAAAAGAAAGTCTAACTGAGAAAAAACCCCTGGATATTAGCAAGAGGAAGTAGGAAGAGAAAAAGCATTTCTATAGCATCGAGATGTGTTAATAAACACAATTCTTAGGGCTTTTTACAAAAATTATCTCATTGGATCCTCACAACACTGAGAGGTAGTTGAGTGTATCCTAGTCTCCCTATCATTGTGGCATACTATTATTATTCCCATTTATAGTTGAGGAAACTAAGTCAAATTGAAGTTAAGTGATTTTTCTAGGATAACAAACTGCTAAGTGTGAGAGGTTGGACACGAACTCAAGTTTTCTTGACTCCAAATACAGGGGTCTAACCACAGTGCCACCAGCTATCTATACTATTTAGTATCTTGTTATCGTCAGGTGGGAACAATTATACTAACAACCAAAGCAACTGACTCAGAGTTTTAGGCTATATTTACCCTGAACTTACAGTAAATATTCCTAAATGAAATATGCATGGAAAAACTTAAAGGAAAAAAACTAGAAACCTACTTCCAATATCAAATTAGTTTTTGATCATGTATATCACTGATTCCTGAGTTAATAAGGGAAACATTAATCACTGATATTGTAAAACTTGTCTCAGAAACCCTGTTTTACAGTGATATATATAATTTTCCTATCAGTTTCATTAACTATAAATGCTATTATTTACTGGAATAGCCCAAGAGACAATATTAATATAACTGATACATGATAACACTTTCCTCATTATGAATCAGAAACAATATGCATATATGGTTTAAAGAAATATGTGATAAAACTACATTTTCTTACTTCATTGATAAATACAAGTCTTATGTTGATCAAAATATAACTAATTTTCTCATTCAAGGACTCTGAATAACTTTGTTCTCAGTTCATTTAAGTTTTCTTTGCTATATTAATTAACTAATTTTTTAAAATCCTTACCTTCTGTCTTAATATCAATTCAACAGTATCAACACTAGAAGAGCGGCAAGGACTAGGAAATTAGGGTTAAATTATTTTCTCAGGGTCACATATGTAGGAAGTGTCTCAGGACAAATTTGAACCCAGGTCCTCCTGACTTAAGGCCTAGTGCTCTATCCACTGTGTAACTAGCTGACCCAAAATTCCTCTAAAAATCAATAAATATTAAGCATATTTTAGTTAGTGTTTTCATTATTACAAATAACTTTTAACATATCTTGTGTCCCATGGAATTTGGCTGAGTGCTTTCCACAAAAAATACTATTGGAAAGTAATCTTGAATCAAATTCTATCAACAATGCCAAGCAGGTTTGATATTTAAAAAAAAAAAAAGACTGTACTAATTAGATTTTATGAAACCTTGTTTCATGTTATCTGACATATATTATTATTTTGACACTGTTACCCATTTGCTTTGCTACATTCCAAGTCAACAAGTATATATTAAGTACCTATTATAGGTCACTTATTTTTACTAAGTGCTGAGTGAAAAGATAAGCAAAAAAATATTCTGTGTTCTCAAAGAGCTCACAGTCTAATGAGAGAAAACAATACATAAACAAGTATATTTAAACAGGTAAATTAAAACTAATCAACAGAGAAAAGTCACTACCACTAAGAAGGTTCAAGAAAGGCTCCCTGCACAAGGTGAGATTTTTTTTGTTGGAACTTGTAGGAAGAGGGAAAACATTCTAGACTTGGGTGAGAACAGTCAGTTAAAATGCCTAGAATCAGGAAATAGAGTGTCCTGAGCGTGGAACAATAAAGGTACCAATGTCAATGGACTGAAGAACATACAGTAGGGGAAATAAGGTGTAGTATATAGGAAAAATAGAAAGACAAAGGTTATAAAGGAATATTCTAACTCTTCCAGCTATACCAGTAAATTGGCTTTGGAAAAGAAGAGCTGAAAATATATAACCAGTGTTGGAATAAGTGGCTCAATCTCAGTGCAAGAAGATGGAAAGAAAGAAAAAGGAAAAATTCAAAGATAAAAACAAGTTTGATATCTATGAAGCAGGCATTCCAGAAAGCAAAGTGGAAGAGATGGAAAGCTTCAGAAAGAGCCAGAAAATGGGATTTGAGAAATGACAGAGATGAGGTACAACTTATTAATATGGTGCAGAGAAAAGTACAGAAGGCTACAGAGGATGCTGAGAGGAATCACAATGGAATTATTGGCTCAGGAAAGCTAAGACATTGGAAGCTCTCCTCCTAGGCTGGCACTCATCTCCTTTCCAGGAAGATTTAAGTGCAGGTTAAATATTCCAAAACTTTTGTGGTATCTGTTGGTGATGGAATACTATTATGCTATAAGGAATAATGAAGTGGAAGAACTCCACGTGAACTGGAACGACCCCCAGGAATTGATGCAGAGTGAAAGGGGCAGAACCAGAACAATGTACACAGAGACTGATACACTGTGGCACAATCAAATGTAACGGACTTCTCTACTAGCAGCAATGCAATAATTCAGGACAATTCTGAGGGACTTGTGAGAAAGAATGCTATTCACATCCAGAGAAAGAACTGTGGGAGCATAACCACAGAAGAAAAACAACTGCTTGATCACATGGGTCAATGGGGACATGATTGGGGATGAAGACTCTAAGAGATCACCCTAATGCAAATATTAATAACATGGAAATAGGCCTTGATCAATGACATATGTAAAACCCAGTGGAATTACTCATTGGCAATTGGGGGTGGGGGGGTGGGGTGGGGGGGAAGAGAGGTGGAGAAGAGCATGAATCATGCAACCATGGGAAAATATTCTAAATCAATTAATTAAATAAAATTTTTCAATTCTAAAAAATAGTCCCTGCTTAATTAAGGAGTTAGAATTCTATTGGGGAGAAGTAGAAAAGACATTTTCATTTCTAATAATGTTTCTAACCAGGAATGAGGAGAATATTTATTATGTAAGATATATAACTACAGGGTTATGTAGTAGTATGCAAAAGAGAAAGAATCAGAGTTCCAGAAGTGAATCCAATAGGCAATTATTTTTTCAATGAGACCAGGGGATCTATACTATCCCTGTCAACATGTATAGTTACAAACAAAATTTTGTTTCTCTACTTTCAAATTGTTTCCCTGGCTTCTCATTATGTGGAAAGACAAATGGGAATGAAAGTTAACAAAGGTATCAAATGAGAAAGTGGAAGACGAGTTTATGGGAACTGCCACAAGATTCTTCAACAAATAGTAGCTTCTACAAGTGGTATGCTCAAAAATTTCAACACAAGTTAAATTTGTTGAGTTGAATGTTACAGTCATAGTAATCTAGCCTTTGTACAAAATCTTCCAAGAATCTTTGGATTTGACTTTAGACTGCAAAAATTCTTATGGGTTTTGTGATTATAGTCTCCCCTAAACTTGACTCTGAACAACTGCATTAAAACTAGTGTTTTCCTTACCGTGGCAAAGCATAATCACTTGATCTGGTAAATATTCAGGTAAAAAGTATTTCTCACCTCTTCAGACTCAAGAAGAAATTCTGTAAACTGGCAACCCACAACTGTAAGTTGCTTGGACTTGGCAAAATCCAGATCCAAATTGGCATATAATTTGCTGCTGGGCTTGTAAAAATAGAGTAGTCGTCGCACAAACCTAGGATTAAGGTTAGAAAGTTAATATTTTCTCACAATGTAATAATTAGTCTAAATCTAAAACAAATTTTAATAAAAAGAGCCATGCTGATAGCAGACATGAGTCCGAATCCTAGGTCTTTTGTTTACTACTAGGGAAAATTATTTGAGTTCTCTCAGTCTGTCCTTCCACTATGAGAACTGGACTTGACCAGGGATCTCCAAATTACAGCCTAAAGGTCAAATCTAGCCTGATACCTATTTTGTATGGCCATGAACAAAGAAGGGCTTTTACATTGTAAATACAACAAACTTTACTTAGAAATGGTAAAAAACCAATTTTAAGTCCTGTGGCATACAATATATACCACCTAGCTCTAAAATTCTTTTCAACTAAAATTTTAAGTTCCTACAGTAAACCATTATAAATAAAAGGATGAGAAGGGAATATACAGCACCAATACTTTTTTTGCCATTAAGGTATCTTTGGCTACAAAGATATACAAAGTAGTTTATAAAAATAGGGACATCAGAAGCAATTACTAGCCTTTACATCAAGACCTGAAAAAGGAGAAACCTGCCAAAGCAGTCAATTCTACTTTTGAATAATTATTAGAATGTTTTTCCTTACATCAAGCCTAAAGTAGCTTCCCCACAACTTCTAACCACTGTTTCTAATTCTGCCATCTGGGGCTATGTAGAACGAATTGAAAACCCTCTTTCAGGAAAGTCATCATCTGGTCCTCAAATCTTTTTTACAGGCTAAGACTCAGTCCCTTCAAATGAACTTTAACAGTTTGATAGGTGCTTCTTGATTACCCTATTAGGGACAATTCCTAGCTTATCAATCAGTATCTTTCCTAAATTATAGCACCCAAAATTGAACAAATACTCTAGAAACAGTCTAATTGGGACATCAGGATTCTTTTAATGCAATCTTTGAGAAGTACCAAATTATACTGCTCAATCATGCTGAGTTTCCAGTACCCTATTCCACCACCCAGTACCTCTATCCCCTATGCCAATAAGAGATCTTTGTTTTAGTGTTAGCAAAGTCCTTCTCATTTTGTATCTGTGAAAATGGTTTTCTGAACCCAAATGTTAAGGCTTTACATTTATTCCTGTTTCATCTGATAAAATTTAGCCCAATATTCTGAAGTCTTGTATCAAGATCTTGTTTGCTTCTGGCTGTTATCCAGTGTCAATTATTCCTGTTAGATTTGTCCAGCCTTAAGCTTGATGGATATATCATTTATTTATTCAAGTTACTGACAAAAATGCTAAGTAGCAAAGCTCACTCTAAATGATACTTAAGAATTTTATGACAAAACACATAAGAGAAACTACAAAGCTAAAAATTACTTGGCTAGGAAAAAAAGAATCATTATGAAGCCATGAATGCGGAAAATAGGTAGAAGCCAGATAGAGGTGGGAGAAAGTTATTTGGGCTCTTAGATGTCAATATTTTTAATTTAGTCCATGAGATGTTTTTTCTATGATTCTAAAAAACTGTGTCATACTACATAACAGTAAGCAAGTTTTGAAATTCTATTATTTCTCAGTTTCCATGGTTAATAAATTAGCAAAAAATAAAAGTAAAATAAATATATATTGTTATAGTTTACTTTTAAGAGATTCAATATAAGCTATTGTGCTTATATTGCTTATATTGTTATATATATATGCTTATATATAATTATATATTGTTATAGTTTATTTTTAAGAGATTCAATATAAACTATTATGCTTATATTGAATCTCTTAAAAAATAAACTATAACAATATATAATTATATATAAAATACATAATATATAAAGATATAATTAGCAACTCAGAGAGTCAGAAAGACCAGGTTCATAACCTATTTCTGATACTTATTAGCTGTATGACCCCAGGCAAGTCACTTTCCCTTCAATAACTTCCTAGATATTATCTAGGTCATAGGGGTTGTGAGATGCTTTGATAGAGTTTCAATATTGAGAATTCCCTACACAAAAATCATAGATGCTTACCAATGCCAAAAAGCATTGTTCTTCTACATCTATTCTCGCCCAGAAAAATCAAATGTCACTTTTTCTGTTACACAAGACAGGTAAGCTGGCTTGCCTAGACTGTATCTTAGTTAAAAGGGAAAGTTCTACATATTAAGAGCATATTGGAAAATTGCTGGGATATTAAAAAGACTATTTTAAAAAAGCACTGTGTACCTCCAGTACAATGTTGTTTATACATGTTTCTCAAATCTAAATATCATCACTATTGCAGGGAGTATTTACTAAATGGGGTAATGGATAAAGAATTAGAGTCGGAGTCACCCTGACTCAAGCTCAGATCCTACCTCCCACATTCCAGTCATGTTATCCTGGGAAAGTCATCTCTCTTAAGCCCTTTCTTGCAAAATAGAAAAACTACTGGCACCTACATCCTAGGGTATCTTGAGAATCAAATGAGAATATATATATAAAGCTTTGTAAATTTTCAAGTACCATGTAAATGTTATGTATTATTTTTACTATTTTATTTAATGTACCCCCAAAATACAGTGGCATGGGCTTCTTCATATGTCCTTATAATAACTAAAGCTTGGGGAAAAGTCTAAATTATTAAAAATGTGGTTTTTATACTGAAGAAAATTTTAAAGTAATATTAAAATTCCCAGAAAGGCTTATATTAATTGAACATCAGCATTTCCAATAAGAAAAGTTTTGTGCACTATCTTCAGAATGATTTAGGTTAAGGGCTCCTAAACTCTGCCATGATCACCTTAGACTTGCTACAATTACCAGGTTCTTTCAGGAAAGGAGTTTTAGTCTTAGAAGTTGGGGGTGGTGGTGGGGATAATCAACAAGATAGAGCTCCAGAGGTTGATTAAAAATAGTCAGGCTGGAAACAATCTAGCATATCATTATCAAAATTAATGAACTCTTAATGAGTGCCTATTATCATTACTATGATATACTAATCTATAATACCCTGATTGCCCCCCAGTTTCAGAAATTCAGATTGTGTGGTTAACCTGTATCAAAACTGAAATCAAAACCATACTTTTAAAAAAATAATAAATTTTCTGAACTTTTAAATTAAAAAAAAAGTTTGCACAAAATATGCAAAGGGGGGGGGGGCGCGCGGGGGCGCCTGCATGTGCACACACAAACACAACCACTGTGACCAAATTAGTGAATTTATCTATTAGAATCTGAATCTATGGCTTCATCATTGTGGGGAATTAATTTCACCACACTAAGGCCACAAAAAAGGGGGTTCTCTGTGACTTATAGTTTGAGATTTTCCTGGAACACATTAATGACTTATCCATGACTATATAGGCCTATATACTTCCAAGTATAAAAGAAATGAAGTGTAATATTGTATATTATTATACCAAATGACTAATTTTAATGACTGTTATAATATTCCCTAAGTAGTGAATTTATGTAGTTCTTACATACCTGTGTAATTGTTCATCCTTATAGTTTCTTAGATTTATATTTGGCCACTAGAAAAAAGATAATGGATTATGTAGAAACTGTCTTTTAAACCATCAATTCCTAAATATTTATGGAGGCATTAAAAACCAATAATCAAAAACAGGATCTGAAGCAACAAGAAGTATATACCCATTTCAACAATCATAAAATATTCTGTCCTACCTTAAGAATAGTGCCTATGAGATTCCAGTTCCATTCAAGATTCTCCTTATGATGAAGAACTTGGCTGTCTCGAAGATTGGTCATGAGAGCTTCCTCTGTATCCTGAATCATTTGATTAGAAAGTGGGAAGGAAAATTATTTTGCAGCAAATAGATAAAAACAAAATATAAAAATCAGATTTGCAATGCTCCTTCATCCCAAAAAGTTTAAGGTTATAACTCAATCATAAATATTGAAATGGCATCTAAAAATTATTAATAATAAAAATATTAACTCTTAATGTTTTCCACAGAAAGAAAATGGAAATTACAAAAATCAGATTTTGAAATAAAATCACATCCAAAGTTTGAATTAAGAAATGTCACAAATCAAAAACTACAAATAAAAAAGTTAAATTTAGGCTTCACATAAATACCTTCAAAACAAAAATATCTTTCTGAACTCGTAGGTATTGATCCCTTTTTTGGTGTGTTGCCATAGCCTTCTGAACAATGTGATCTAAATGAAGACTATAAGGTTTAGGCCCTCGTTTCTTCATTTCATGAAAGCGTTTTAAGCAGTTCAAAGCTGCACTGGCTCGCCTAATAAGGAAAAAAAATACAGTAATTATTTTGGCAAAGTATAGATTCCTTTATAGATGCTGCTATGCTAACTTATACCACAGCCTATAGAAGTCTAATGCAAGAGATAGTTAATTTTTAAAGTTATAGGATCACATTTTACTTTAGATTTATATAAAAAATCATCAATGCTAACTTTTACAAACTTTGCAAAACAACTGGTGCAACTAGAGTACTGAATTTATTAACTATCTTGATTCTGACATACTTTTAAGCTCTAAAAATGTATAAAACTTCTTGAAAGAGCTTTGCACTGCAATGGCAGTACTTAAGGTATGATTATTGTTGATTGAAAGAGAATTGATAAATGTGGAAACTAAACTAGAAAACAAATATAAAGTGCAGTACTGCATACCTGCATAGTCATTTAAAATGTTTTAAAATCTGGGTGAGAAAAGGACAAATGGACCTAGATAATATGACTCTCCAATTCCCTATAATAAACCTCTACTAACCCAAGAAAGGGGTCCACCAACCCTTTATATCTTAGCTTCCTCCATCTCCTCCTAGTCCAAGTGTTAAGCACTACAATTCCAGTCATATTGAAAATTTCTTGTTTTCCAGTTTTGCAAACTATGTCTTTACCTATTTCAGTACCAACAATCTACAGAACTGTCTGCATCTGCAACAACATTTTGTTTTCACTGCCTAAAAAAATCAAATTTTTCACTATTTCTTTTCTTAAAAAAAAAAAAAAATATATATATATATATAGTTGTAAATGGTCTACACAAATGGCCCCAAACAGTTTGTGGCAAGAGAGTAATGAAGAATCCAACTGTCATGTGAACCACATAATTGACAAGAAAAATGCTATTTATTTTTTCCAGATTGTTTTTTCTTTATCTGCACTAAAAATTGCCATGTCACTATAAAACTTTCATGTGCTAAGTATCTTTAAAGATGCAATACAGCTCATACTTACAGTCTTTTTTCTTTAGGGATGTCAAAAGATGCTGCCATATTCATTAGCGTTGGTAAACAGTGCAAATGGTGGCTATGTGAATGAGGAAGGATTGTGTTTGCCTAAAAGCAAATACCACATGAATATACCATAAATCCTTAAATTCCTTAATGCTGATTTTATTATTTAAAGAGTCTGATTTCATTAATGTGGGTAATTCCTTCTAACAATGCAGACTGCAATCCTTCCACATCTTAAAAGATGGTCTTTATTAGTTGTTGTGACTGGAAAAAGTAAAATAACATTATAGCCAGGCTCTAGGAGGAACCCACTGAAACTAGTCTTCAGGCAATAGACATAGTCAGGCAAGAAGCACTTGTACCTGAAACCTGTCCAGCTTGGGAGGACACCATGAAGAGTCATAAACAAGACCACTCAAGAACCCAAGGTCACCCAAGCTAGGATGAGGTATCCAAGCAGGATTTCAGTGGAGGATTGATATATACAAATATATACATATAGAAGATTTTTACTCACATTACATTAAATAAATCATGCAAAACACAAAATATAAGCCCTATAATTTGTAATTTTTAAAATAGCTTTCAACTGAACTCAAACTGGTTATCTTTTTGAAAAACTTCTTACCTGCATAAGTGTGAATCTGATATGACTGGGCCTAATTTATCCTAAATCACATCCTCTAAATAAAAGTATGAAAAAAAATTCTCATACTTTGAATAGAAACTTGAACATATTAAGACTTTGGTTTCACTTTTCTTTATGGAAGTCAATACTGATACATTTACACATTAGGGAAATAAGACAAAATGATATAAGCTTGAAATGTGTATTCTTACTGTAAGGGTGCCCTAGTTTAGCCTTAAATCCAAAGTCAGACTTCAAAGCCTGCAGCTCCTCACTGATGGAGCAAAACTATTTGCTTTATATTACAGGAAGTAAAGGAAGTGAAAATAATGTGCTCTTTTAATTGACCACTAATTTGTAATTACTATTCAAATCAACTCATTTTTCTCTATGTTAATAAAAAAAATCCACTTTAAAGCAATAAACTACAAAATGCAATT